>NC_139645.1:17174782-17189782 GCF_964638095.1 Poromitra crassiceps | reverse complement strand
TTCTCCTCTGCTTCTGCTTCACATGATTCACCCATTCATCCATTCACTGCGTATATTATAACAGAAGCACTCGATAAACCCACTTTCAGCGGAATTGGAATTTTACACACACACACACACACACACACACACACACACACTCCAATATGGCTGAATTCCATTCCACTGAAATATAGAACGCGCCATACGAGAGTCTACTCTCCTCCCTCACCTCTCCATCATGTCCTTTCAGTTTCCCTCCCAGTAGGGCGGCAAATATATCCATATTATTTCCATATGGTGAGATGAGACTAGATGTCTTAGATTTGGGATATGGTTAATATAGACATAAATGTTGTCTTTTCCTGCTTTAATTTAAAGGCTGCATTAGAGTAAAGTGATGTGATTTTCTGAACGGACCAGACTGTTCTAGCTGCTCTAGTCATTATATCCACATTACTGATGATTATTTATCATGTGTAAAGATTTGGGAAGGAAGCCATGTCTTTGCATTTTATTTTGATCACAGTTAAGTCTTGTTTTAATACTCTAATAAGTGCAAGTTGTGACATCTCACATTGTGGCTTTGAACTGAACATATTGCCCCTTCGTAGAAAATAGGCAACTGAGATATATACTGTATTGTGTATCGCCATTCATCCTAAAAATACACAGATGTGATTTTTGGTCCATATCACGGCTATATCGCGATACACGATATATATCTCGATATTTTTGAAATCTCTCATAAATGCTCAATTTAACCCTTCAGGTTCATACACATTTTGACCAATGGATTTCCATGACTTTTCCATAAGTTCTTAACCTGTATTTTATGCACACCTGGGGTAAAAAAGAAGAAGAAAGAAAGGGCAGATGTAGTGAGCAAAGATGGATGATTTAATATTCCATAGCTCTGACCTAAGCAAATCTGACATCACTAGTTCTATAGTGAGGCATGGAAAACCTCACTATATGCCATCATATCTGTGTCGTTTCACTTTTGACTGAAAAATGATGCCTCTAGATTAAAGAAAAGACACTATGTGATGTTGACTTTTATGTAGGCTAAATGTGCGCATTCGTTTTCCTTATAGATCATGACTGCCCCGCAGCTAGCTACGTTAGCTTCACGTTACCTTGCATGTAACGTTAGCGTTAGTTGCTTTTGGAGACACAAACCCTGGACCTTTTTTCAATTTTGAGTAATGCATGAGGTTCTCTATGGTTTATGCCAGCTCTGGGAGTATGAAGTGCTTTAAATGCGGGGATTTTGGTCATAACAAGCTTGTGGACCGCTGCCTGCAACTAGGTAGCCAGCCACAACCAGCTAGCTAACGTTAGCCACCACATCAGCTAACGTTAACGCCAAACAAATCCGCTGCCTCCTCCCCACGTTTGGTTTAGCGTAACGCCAGCTCAGACTTTCCCCTAATCTCAGAAACCTTGCGGGACATGTATTGCAAATTGCAATAGTGGTTGTTTTGTTATAATTTGAAACCGTCAACAGCCACACTGGAGGCGGCCATGTTTCGCCAGCTGCTTGGGTTGGTTGGTGGGGACGGGTGTGTCTGATGCGGTTTGACGCGTTTGACGTATCCATGTGATTCCCCCTCCCTTCCTGATGTGACAGAGCTCTCCCTTGAGAGGGAGAGCTGACAAGAGGAAACGTGAAGCGAGTCATGCCGGCGGCTTAAGTTATAAACAATGCGTGACAATTATACTCGAATGTTCGCGATATAGTCATTTCTACATCTCACGTGGCACAAGCCGCGATACATCGAGTATACTCGATATATCGCCCAGCCCTACTCCCAGCCCTACCTCCCAGACTAGACCTACCTGCCAGACCTACCTCGCAGACCAGCCCTACCCCCAGCCCTACCTCCCAGACCAGCCCTACCTCCCAGACCAGCCCTACCTCGCAGACCTACATCTCAGACCAGCCCTACCTCCCAGACCTACATCTCAGACCAGCCCTACCTCCCAGACCTACATCTCAGACCAGCCCTACCTCGCAGACCTACATCTCAGACCAGCCCTACCCCCAGCCCTACCTCCCAGACCAGCCCTACCTCCCAGACCAGCCCTACCTCCCAGACCTAACTCTCAGACCAGCCCTACCTCCCAGACCTACATCTCAGACCAGCCCTACCTCCCAGACCTAACTCTCAGACCAGCCCTACCTCCCAGAACTACATCTCAGACCAGCCCTACCTCCCAGACCTAACTCTCAGAACAGCCCTGCCTCCCAGACCTAACTCTCAGACCAGCCCTACCTCCCAGACCTAACTCTCAGACCAGCCCTACCTCCCAGACCTAACTCTCAGACCAGCCCTGCCTCCCAGACCTAACTCTCAGACCAGCCCTACCTTCCAGACCTAACTCTCAGACCAGCCCTGCCTCCCAGACCTAACTCTCAGACCAGCCCTACCTCGCAGACCTACCTCCCAGACCAGCCCTACCTCCCAGACCAGCCCTACCTCCCAGACCTAACTCTCAGACCAGCCCTACCTCCCAGACCTACATCTCAGACCAGCCCTACCTCCCAGACCTAACTCTCAGACCAGCCCTGCCTCCCAGACCTAACTCTCAGACCAGCCCTGCCTCCCAGACCTAACTCTCAGACCAGCCCTACCTCCCAGACCTAACTCTCAGACCAGCCCTACCTCCCAGACCTAACTCTCAGACCAGCCCTGCCTCCCAGACCTAACTCTCAGACCAGCCCTACCTCCCAGACCTAACTCTCAGACCAGACCTGCCTCCCAGACCTAACTCTCAGACCAGCCCTACCTCGCAGACCTACCTCTCAGACCAGCCCTGCCTCCCAGACCTAACTCTCAGACCAGCCCTACCTCCCAGACCTAACTCTCAGACCAGCCCTGCCTCCCAGACCTAACTCTCAGACCAGCCCTACCTCCCAGACCTAACTCTCAGACCAGCCCTACCTCCCAGACCTAACTCTCAGACCAGCCCTACCTCCCAGACCTAACTCTCAGACCAGCCCTACCTCCCAGACCTAACTCTCAGACCAGCCCTACCTCCCAGACCTAACTCTCAGACCAGCCCTGCCTCCCAGACCTAACTCTCAGACCAGCCCTACCTCCCAGACCTAACTCTCAGACCAGCCCTACCTCCCAGACCTAACTCTCAGACCAGCCCTACCTCCCAGACCTAACTCTCAGACCAGCCCTACCTCCCAGACCAGCCACCCAGACCAGCCTCTCAGACCAGCCCTACCTCCCAGCCCTACCTCCCAGACCAGACCTACCTCCCAGACCACCCCTCCCTCCCAGACCAGCCCTACCTCCCAGACAGAGTGTGGAGTCCTGGTCAGGCTCTGAGGCTCTGGCCCTCCTGGGAACAAAGAGCTGGTCTTTTGTGTTCTGCTGCTTGCAGGCAGGAATGGCAGGGCTTTTGTAACAGGAGAACCCTTGATTAAGTTCCCTCTCCAACCCCTGGCCTGCTGCTAACGCCCGGGGGGGCAGGGGACGGGGGGCAGGGGTTAAGTGACAGTTGACATTGGACAGGTCTGTTGTCTTGGACTTTGACGCCCTTTTGATGTCCTGGAGACGCCGCCCGCAGCCCGGCTTTTCAGAGGCGACTTATCTCCCGATGATGTCACATCCTCCCGCCTAGCGTGAAGCGGAGATGCCATCACTCTCATTTGCTGCTCGTTCTTTGCGATGCTAATCCCCTCTCTCTCTCCCAGACAGAGAGAGAGAGACCCTCTCTCGCCCAGACCGCCCGCACGTCTGTTCATCCCCTCTCTCTCTCTCTCTCTCTCTGTGAATTTGCTCGTTACTGAAGAGAAGTAATGGCAGCTGCACACTTCTAATTGCTTCTACTCCTTCTTTTAGTTTTTCGGTACAAAATAAAATTGGCGAACGCATCTTCTCTTACTTTCAAAACATTGGGACATGACGTTTACCTCTGCTGTCATTCTTTCTGATCGTGAGGAACATGAGGAACATGAACCGGCGATGGCGGGAGGTTGTTTTTTGGATCATTCAAATTCAATTTCGAAGGGGCGATGACAAAAGGTGTGACATGTTGTTTTGATTGGTAACTGCGATTCTGAAATTGAAATAGTGATTTGTTTGTTTGGGGCTATTTTTTTTACTTGGAAAGCAACTGCTGCTGCTGGCACGTCGCATGAGTGAGTGCATGTCACTGCTGTGGGGTGAAAATCACGTTTCTCTCTAACGAACTGAACCAAAAATAGTGTTGTTTTTAGCTTAAGAAGCATAACTCTTTTTTAGTTTACTCAATGGGGGGTTTGAAACTTTTTTGTAGACTAGGGGCCGATTCCGGTTTCCGACCGACCCTGTCAATTTACGTGCGACCCAAATTTATTTGATGAGCTTGTTGATTTGACGGTGGCACTAAGGGGCGGGGTTTGCCACTGCGCGAAGGTGCTTTTCTCTACGGATACTTTAAAACGAAAATGGCATGGAGGGAGCATGACGGACATGTGCTTTGTGTCGCTTCTCTGCCCATGCAGCACTAGCGTGCCAACCAAAATTGTGAGATTGGGGTTCAAATCATTTGAAAACGTGCTTCAGGAAGTTAAACAGTGCCCTTGTATATTCGTATCAGCAGCCGGCAAAGTGGACAGAGCTGACAAATGGACGGATATCGCCAGCGATGTGGTGTCGACCCCCACTCAGCAGCTTGGTTCGCTCGTCAGTGGCGTCATGGCTTTATTTCAATTCAGGTATTTAGCACTGAAGTGCACGGCAGAGCTAGAACCTGTGCCCTGGACGGCTCAAAGTACCGCGACTCCGTCCGCCTTCGAGATACTGTTTCGTGCACAGCAACTTACTCATTTAAAATCAGCACGTTTGAATAACATTGAAGCATTCATATTGACTTAAATATTTTGTTCATATAAAAACGTGTGTAGAGCACAGTGGTAGAGTACATGTAGGCTATGTTATGAAAAAAAAAGTATCCATCGCTGCTGTAATTTTAAGGAAAATAAAAAATATATATATATTTCCTATCTATCCCTTGCTGCCACTGGGGAAAAAAAAAATCCCTACCGACCCATCACCTCAACTGACAACCAACAGGAACCAAACTTTTTTTTTTTTGAGGCCAGGTGTATCAATTAGAATTTTTTCATCGAGAGGACAGGAGAACTGTTTGATTTTTCTATTGAACTTAAAATGCTGCTGTGTGGCGGGGGAGTTTCACACACCAGATGTGATTTCAGTTCTCCTCATTCGTTATCTTTGAGGAGAGAGTAACTGTGTGTGCACGGCATGATGGCATACTTACTAAAGATTCCAGGATTTGATTTGTCCCGAGGGAAGTTTGTTTCGGACGTAGGCATCAGTGTTTCCCCTACCATTCTACAGCGCCCCCGCCAGGCCAGAAAAAAAAGAAAAAAAAAAAAAAAAAAAAAATATATATATATATATATATATATATATATAATTTTTTTTTTCTGCTCTCCCCAAAATGTCAATAAACCTTTATGGCATATTATTACAATACAACAATACTGGTGTTGACAGTAATAGAAGATGCCAAATCATTCAAAACAATAAGCATTTTGCTTTTAGGAGCATCGTGCCAGCATGCAGCGCTGTTCCAAAACATGTCAACGTGTGCCGTTGCCTGGGAAACGCACATCCCATAATACAACTGTTCGCATCGCATCCCATAATAGTATGATGATACTTGGGATACCATTGCGAACATAGATGTGAACAGGTTAGCTAAAAGCTTAGCGTCACCAGCGAGGGCCCCCACCGTTGCGGTCGGGGTACGTTTCGAAATCCCTCCAGGCCTGAAAATGTTTCTAGGGGAAACACTGGGCATGTTGTTGATGGTGACGTCAACTAGGCCAGCGTTCATGAAGTGGAAAGTTGACCAATATTGCCCACAGGTGAGCAGCGGTCGCGGCCGTGAGGACCAATCACATTTGCTTACAGTACCAGACTGTTACTGGCTGCTGTCAGGTGTGTTGTCTGTCCAGGTAGTGGGCGGGGCCAGGCCGCAGCTCGCCCCCTCTCTCTGCCTCGCTCTCCTCTCCTCTCCTCTCCTCAGCCCTGCAGCCTGTCAGCAGCACAATTAAGGGCTGTGCGTAATGAAAGGGGCATTAGCCCAAGCAATTTATTTCCCAGCGCAGCGCCGGAAGCGTCCTCGCTGCTGATCTCCACACAGCCTTTGTGCCATCCTGCCCATTATAACCAGAGTGAGGGAGGGGGGGGGGGGGTGCTCTCTGGTAGAATGCATAGAGAGACAGAGGGGGAGGGGGGGTGTGCTCCCTGGTAGAATGCATAGAGAGACAGAGGGGGAGGGGGGGGTGCTCCCTGGTAGAATACATAGAGAGACAGAGGGGGAGGGGGGGGGGTGCTCCCTGGTAGAATACATAGAGAGACAGAGGGGGAGGGGGGGGGTGCTCCCTGGTAGAATACATAGAGAGACAGAGGGGGAGGGGGGGGGTGCTCCCTGGTAGAATACATAGAGAGACAGAGGGGGGGGGGGGTGCTCCCTGGTAGAATACATAGAGAGACAGAGGGGGGGGGGGGGTGCTCCCTGGTAGAATACATAGAGAGACAGAGGGGAGGGGGGGGGTGCTCCCTGGTAGAATACATAGAGAGACAGAGGGGAGGGGGGGGTGCTCCCTGGTAGAATACATAGAGAGACAGAGGGGGAGGGGGGGGGTGCTCCCTGGTAGAATACATAGAGAGACAGAGGGGGAGGGGGGGGGGTGCTCCCTGGTAGAATACATAGAGAGGGGGAGGGGGGGGGTGCTCCCTGGTAGAATACATAGAGAGACAGAGGGGGAGGGGGGGGGTGCTCCCTGGTAGAATACATAGAGAGACAGAGGGGGAGGGGGGGGGGGGGTGCTCCCTGGTAGAATACATAGAGAGACAGAGGGGGAGGGGGGGGGTGCTCCCTGGTAGAATACATAGAGAGACAGAGGGGAGGAGGGGGGGGGTGCTCCCTGGTAGAATACATAGAGAGACAGAGGGGAGGGGGGGGGTGCTCCCTGGTAGAATACATAGAGAGACAGAGGGGGAGGGGGGGGGTGCTCCCTGGTAGAATACATAGAGAGACAGAGGGGAGGGGGGGGGTGCTCCCTGGTAGAATACATAGAGAGACAGAGGGGGAGGGGGGGGGGTGCTCCCTGGTAGAATACATAGAGACAGAGGGGGAGGGGGGGGGTGCTCCCTGGTAGAATACATAGAGAGACAGAGGGGAGGAGGGGGGGGGTGCTCCCTGGTAGAATACATAGAGAGACAGAGGGGAGGAGGGGGGGGTGCTCCCTGGTAGAATACATAGAGAGACAGAGGGGGAGGGGGGGGGTGCTCCCTGGTAGAATACATAGAGAGACAGAGGGGAGGGGGGGGTGCTCCCTGGTAGAATACATAGAGAGACAGAGGGGAGGGGGGGGGTGCTCCCTGGTAGAATACATAGAGAGACAGAGGGGAGGGGGGGGTGCTCCCTGGTAGAATACATAGAGAGACAGAGGGGGAGGGGGGGGGGTGCTCCCTGGTAGAATGCATAGAGAGACAGAGGGGGGGGTGCTCCCTGGTAGAATGCATAGAGAGACAGAGGGGGGGTGCTCCCTGGTAGAATGCATAGAGAGACAGAGGGGGGGTGCTCCCTGGTAGAATGCATAGAGAGACAGAGGGGGGGTGCTCTCTGGTAGAATACATAGAGAGACAGAGGGGAGGAGGGGGGGGTGCTCCCTGGTAGAATACATAGAGAGACAGAGGGGAGGAGGGGGGGGGTGCTCCCTGGTAGAATACATAGAGAGACAGAGGGGGGGTGCTCCCTGGTAGAATGCATAGAGAGACAGAGGGGGGGTGCTCCCTGGTAGAATGCATAGAGAGACAGAGGGGGGGTGCTCCCTGGTAGAATACATAGAGAGACAGAGGGGAGGAGGGGGGGTGCTCCCTGGTAGAATGCATAGAGAGACAGAGGGGAGGAGGGGGGGTTTGCTCCCTGGTAGAATGCATAGGGACAGAGGGGGAGGGGCATATTGGTTTTAAATGGGCTCCTCGTTGGTACACCATACCTGTTTTCCTGATTTCCTTGTTTCTCCTGCTGTGAAATGTGCATGATTGTATATTTACATCCTCTGTGTTTCCCTCCTTTTTAACATATCTTTTTCTTCTTTGCTTCTTCTTGTCATCCCTCTTCCCCTCTTTTTCCTTTCTGTAGTATAGCCTCGTCTCTCCGTCTGTCTCTCCCTCCCTCTCTTTCCCTCTCGCTTTCACTCTCTCTCTCTCCCTCTCTCTCTCTCTACCTCTCTTTCTCTCTCTCTACCTCCCTCTCTCTCTTCCCCTCTCTCTCTCCCTCCCTCTCTCTGTCTTTCTCCCTCTCTCTTTGTCTCTTTTCCTCTCTCTCTTTCTCCCTCCCTCTCTCCCTACCTCCCTCTCTCTGTCTCTCTCCCTCTGTCTCTCTCTGTCTCTCTCCCTCTCTCCCTACCTCCCTCTCTCTGTCTCTTTCCCTCTTTCTCTCTCCCTCTCTCTTTGTCTCTCTGCCTCTCTCTGTCTCTCTCTCTCTGTCTCTCTCCCTCTCTCCCTACCTCCCTCTCTGTCTCTTTCCCTCTTTCTCTCTCCCTCTCTCTTTGTCTCTCTGCCTCTCTCTCTCCCTCCCTCTCTCTGTCTCTCTCCCTCCCTCCCTCTTTGTCTCCCTCTCTCTCTCTCTGCCTCCCTCTCCGTTATTCCTGTGTTCATTTTGTTCCTCTGAAGTTTATTGAATTAGCGCAGACAGCTGAAACGCACAAGATAAGAGTGCCGCTCTCCGCTCCTCTCACACAAATGCTATTGCACCGTGTGTGTGTGTGTGTGTGTGTGTGTGTGTGTGTGTGTGTGTGTGTGTGTGTGTGTGTGAGAGAGTGAGTGTGCGTGTGTATGTGTGTGTGTAGCAGGGGGAGGGGGTTGATGCAGAGGTTATATACAGAGGAAATGGGGTGGCGTGTGTTTTGATGTTTTCTCCTGAAAGGCCGATAACGCCGTAGCGAGCTCGCTGGACGAGCAGTCGGTATTTGTCTCGGGTTCGGCACCGATTATCTTTTTAATTTGCTCTGGTTTTGCGTTTAGCTGCGGACACACAAACAAGACGTTGCTCAGCGCGCTCGCTCGGCACACAGGCCTCCTTTGTGGTGAAGTCGCTACAGGAGCTGACGAGGGACAAAAAGTGCATTTGCGGCGGCTGGCGTGGTGTTTCTGGCGTGCATGGGCCTTTTTCCACAGCAGCCATTTTGTGTGGCAACGGCAGGATGAACACAGGTACAAACAAAACATTAATGAGGGCCCCAGCACTGGAACACCTAAATGGATCGGAAGACATTCATGTTTTGGTTGCACTTGCACCTGTGTTTACCCTGCCTTTGTTTGAGACACAAAATGGCTGCTGCGAAAAAGGTCAATAGCTATACGTTCAAAGACAGGAATAAATATTCTACTTTACAATGCCACAAATGTACCCCCCCCCCCCCCCATCAAAATCCCATTACCTTTCTTCCTGGAAAGCAGTGTGTTTTTAGTGATTATTTGTAGGGCTGGGCGATATGGTTGAAATCAATATCACGATAATCACAAGGATTTTTCTCGATATCAATATATATCATGATAGGTTCATGTATGCAAAATCACATTAATTCATCAAAACCATGTTCATCTCATTGGACCGAATTGTGATGTTATTATGTGTGATGTCATCAATTTAGACAGCAGAAATGTGTCACGATATTAAAATATCTTCACATCATCACAATATGATTCCACTGAAAGACGATAAACTATAATATTGAATTATCACCCATCATTATCATGATCATCATCATAATCTATAAATTGTAGTATCTTTTCATTTTTGCATGATTTCAGACTTTGCTTCATAAAAATCTCTCTCCATGAAATATTTCTCTCTGACAGACTGAACGGACGTCAGTGTCTCGATGTCGTTAAGCACGTATTGACGAGTGGACTCCAGTTGATCAGTGGGCTATTTCCACATTTGACCTTTGACCCTGAGGTTTTAGGGCTTATCGACTAGAAATCATTAGCACTGCGCCGCGGCAGGAGAGACTCCATTAACCATGCAGGAAGAGGAAGTGGAGTGGAGGAGGAGGAGGAGTCGAGTTGTTCATTCGGGCTAACCCCCCCCCCCCCGGTCGGCAGCAGGTGACCCCCAAGTAGAACAGGCCTTTTCCACAGCAGCCCCTGTGTTTACCCTGCCTTTTAGACACAAAACGGCTGCTGTGAAGAAGGCCCGTGGCCTGAGCCTCTGTCTGGCCCCGCCTCCCCACCGCGATTGACATGCGCTCGTGTCCCGGACAAGTGGGCAGCTCAGAGGTCGTTGACCCCGTTCACCCCGGAGGAGCCGAGGGAGCGTCCCAAAACCAACACCTCAGACAGAAAGCCCAGCAGACCAACCGGCTGCATCGGACGATACAACCCTGTCCCCGATCAAAACGAACTAAACTATCACACTGAATGAATCAAATCAAGTTTATTATTGTAATCGCTGACAGGAGCAGCTGCCAGTGACATGTGCTTCAAAGGTCTTGAATACAAGTAGTATGAGTGTTACCTTCAGTCCTGGATGCCTCGTTGGTCCGCTGCGTTTTCTTGGTGAGAAATCAGCCCACTGATGTTATTCCCCATTCTTACTGAAATTGTGTCCTTTTCACTCATTTCTCTATATTTACTTTTTCTAAACGTATTTGGTAATCAAAGTAGTAAACTATGTTATTTGCCGTCACATGTGGCTTCGCACGTTTTTTTCTCGCTAGCGGAGCGCTTTTATTGTTTGCGAGCGGCTTACTAACATTGCAGGGATCAGCTGGGGTGGCGTTCAATTCTATGAAAACGTCAAATCATTTTACTAAGTTTTATATATATATATATATATATATATATATATACAAATAACATTTAGCAGCACTATGCACTTTTTGTTTGCATAAACAGAACAATAACATAGCCAATATGATTTGGTGCAATTTGAATAAACAAGCGAACTGCGCTCTGTGCGGCGGCTATAATCGCGGTGATCAAACGTGGACGCTTTTAATGATAACAAAAAAAAATAATAATAATAATAAAAAAATGTATCGTGGGTTTAAAGCGCTAATGGTTTTTCATCCCTAAATGTAACTGCTTTACGTTGAGAGGATCATGGAATGAGAGGACTATTGAATGTGCTAAGGTGCTAGAAGACAGAAGAATAGAATCAGGGAAAAGGCTCCTCCACACTTATGCAAGTTTCTTTGCCCTGATGAAGGTCTCCACTTGATTTATGAAAGAACATTGCATGAATATTAGAACCACTTTCATCATTTATTGATGGTGAGAGAAGAAGGAGGCGCTTCTTTAGCCGTAGCGCTCTCTGCTGCCTGTTCTGTTCTGGAGCTCTGGAGACTTTCAAGAAGCCTGGAAAGCATCAGCATCAATCACAGTGATGCTTTGTCTTGTGTTCTTTAGAGAGACGTCCTTATCTGCTGCTGGTCAAGTGTCACGTCCAGAGCAGCAGCTCCTGCTCAACTTTCACCCAATTTACTGTGTGTTTCTCCAAAAAGGCCACAGAGACAAGTGTGCTCCATCAAATGAAATCCCCAATGAAAGCCTGCCTCTCTCTCTCTGTCTCTCTCTCCCTCTCTCTCCCTCTCTCTCTGCCTCTCTCTCCCTCTCTCTCTCTCTGTCTCTCTCTGCCTCGCTCTCCCTCTCTCTGTCTCTCTCCCTCGCTCTCCCTCTCTCTCTGCCTCTCTCTCCCTCTCTCTCTCTGTCTCTCTCTGCCTCGCTCTCCCTCTCTCTGTCTCTCTCCCTCGCTCTCCCTCTCTCTGCCTCGCTCTCCCTCTCTCTGTCTCTCTCCCTCGCTCTCCCTCTCTCTCTGCCTCCCTCTCTCTGCCTCCCTCTCTCTGCCTCTCTCTGCCTCGCTCTCCCTCTCTCTCTGCCTCCCTCTCTCTGCCTCTCCCTCTCCTCCCTCTGTCTCTCTCTGCCTCACTCTCCCTCTCTCTCTGTCTCTCTCTGCCTCACTCTCCCTCTCTGTCTCTCTCTCCCTCTCTCTGTGTCTCTCCCTCTCTCTGCCTCACTCTCCCTCTCTCTCTCTGCCTCACTCTCCCTCTCTCTCTCTGCCTCACTCTCCCTCCTTCTCTCTGCCTCTCTCTCCCTCTCTCTGCCTCACTCTCCCTCTCTCTGGCTCCCCCCCTCTCTCTCTCTCTCTGCCTCGCTCTCCCTCTCCCTCCCTCTCTCTGCCTCACTCTCCCTCTCTGTGTCTCTCCTCTCTGTCTCTCTTCCCTCTCCTCTCTCTGCCTCACTCTCCCTCTCTCTCTGCCTCCCTCTCTCTGCCTCTCCCTCTCCTCTCTCTGTCTCTCTCTCCCTCTGTCTCTCTCTGCCTCTCTCTCCCTCTCTCTGCCTCTCCCTCTCCTCTCTCTGTCTCTCTCTCCCTCTGTCTCTCCCTCTCTCTCCCTCTCTCTGCCTCACCCTCCCTCTCTCTGCCTCTCTCTCTCTGCGTAGCTCTCGTTCTCTTCTCTCTCTTTACCTCGCTCCCTTTCTCTGTCTCTACTATATGACACATGTAACCTAGTCTGGGCACCTTCCACCCCGCTTTTTGTCATGGGGGCGTAAACCCCGGACCCAGAATTAACACCGGATGGCAATGCGCCTAACAACGTCTTTGTTGCCGTTAGCTTGACGCGGTGATGTTACCTAAACTAGAGTCTGATCAAAACAAAGCTAGCGTTACATAAAACAAAACGTTCATGCAATATGGCATCTCCGCCACCACCGCCTGACACACCGGTCAAAACGGTGAAAGAGGATTCTGATACTTGGGTCAAATTGTCAAGTTAACGTGAAAGTTGACGAGCTAGAAACGCTGCCATCCGGTCTAGGGCGGGCTCTAGGCTGGAACCAGTAGGGTGACAAAATCAATTGTGGGCGGGAGCCAGGCTCTTTCTCGCCGAGAAGAGCCTGGTGACGCGAGGTTACATGTAACCAATCACTGGCTCTGCCTCAGCCCCCCCCCCCCCCCCCCCCCCTGTTTCAGTTACCTTGTGGAGTTTTCCAATGCTGTGTGCTTTTAGGGCAAATCTTCCCTGTATTATTTTAGCTTTAGTTTCCTACATTGAGTTGATGTGATTGAGGAAACATAGTGTTTTTGGTGAAACTAGGGCTGCACAGTTGCAATTGAATGTTTCCGTGATTAATAATCATACAGTATCATTCACTAATATTACATTTCTTTGTTAATATTAAAGAGGTGAAAAACAGGCAGAGAGACCTAACATGAAACATCTTTGTCAAAACGCAGCAGTGATGTTTTAATTGCTAAAATGGATCATCAATTGTCACCTTTTTGTTTTAACCCATTGATACCTGATGCAGCATTTGCGTGCGTATCCCTTTAAGACCGCGAACCGCATCACGCGGTTCGCGGTCTTAAAGGGATACACACACAAATGAGGGATATACACGCAAATGCTGCATCAGGTATCAATGGGTTAAACTAGATGAGAAAGAAATCAACTGAGCAAAGTTTGTCTTTTGGTTGTAGCTGCACCAAAGTCATAAAAGGTAACTTATGGATGTAATTTAGCAAATAAGAAGACATGAAGAGGAAGAGGGTAAGAGCCAAATCCAGAATCTCTTGCTGCTGTTACTTTAAGGATTACTGCACTGAAACAAAGTGGAAATATTAGAGGTCGATACAGCATAATATCACAATATTTTGTGTGGCAATATATCGTATCGCACAAATGCCAAGTATCACGATATTTTATTCTATAAATTGTCAAGTGCATGCAGCATTTATGACAGTGTGGGTCAGTCAATCCCATTTTGCTGCAATTCAAATGATTGAAGTGGGATGAACAGACTGGAAACTTGATCTCATTAGATTAAAAAAAGATGTTGACAAAGTGTTTTTTCTTTGGAGCTATAATTTGCAGTTGAAGAAAGGGGATAAATAGCAATATATCGCAATATTTTTAAAATCCGCAATAATATTGTCCCGTGACATAAGTATCGTGATAATATCGTATCGTGTGGACCCGCTGATTCTGACCCCTAGCAAATGTATAACATAATAATTGTGTTTCCTGAAACAGAGACAAATAATCATTCATCACAATACAACACATTCATTTTAATTAAAAAATATATATACAGGGGGAGTCTCACTGAGAGCAATGCCCTGTTCACATTACATACATCGTATACCATACATACTATACATTTACAACTCTGCATATCTTTAGACAGACAGTGGGAGGAAACCCCTGTAAACAACACAGGGAGAACATGCAAACTCCACACAGAAGATTCGAACCCACGACCTTCTTGCTGTGAGGCGACGGTGCTAACCACTGAGCCACCGTGCCGCCCAATAAATCATAATTTCTTGCTGTAACTGTGCAGCCCAGGTGAAACTAACCTGACGTGTTTTAGGTTTCTCACAGTACTTCATGGGTTTGTTCAGTTCTCCATGGAGCCTGAGTGTTGGGCAGTGTTCGGGGTAACTCATTACAAAAGTAACATATTACATGTAATATATTACTTTTAGCAGTAGCTCAGTAATATAACTTATTACTTATAGGATTTCAGTAATATTATACCAGTTACTTTGTCAAGTACCGGTAACTCAAGTTACAAATTGAGTTACATTTGATCAAATCAAAGCACATATTTAAAAATTATACGATAATTTCCTAATCAAACTGTGTTTTTATGCAAATAACCACTATAGATGACAATCACAAAGGAAAAGAATAACATTTAGAATTTTGGATTGTTTACACTGACTTCAAGGCGGTTGAAATTATTTTTCGGGATGGTTCCGGGGCGGCAATGTCATTCTGCTGCTGCTGTTGTTTTGGTAAAAGTAATGCAAAAGTAGTGTAATAAGTAACAAGTTACTCTACACAGACAGTAATATTGTAAAGTAACTTATTACTTTCAAATGAAAGTAACTAGTAATATGTAGTATATTACATTTTGAAAGTAACTTGCCCAACACTGGTGTCACTCTGGTGTCATGCTGGATTTGGAG
>NC_139645.1:17147282-17172282 GCF_964638095.1 Poromitra crassiceps | reverse complement strand
TTTTGGCTAGCCCGCTCGTGATTCTTCTGCGGACCATAATCACCTATTTTGTACAACAAATATTCTTTTCAAGGTTGCAGTTTTCATCTCTGTCCCCTTCTGCTAACTGGTATAGAATTAGCATACATTTTCTGGAAGAAAAAAAATCTGTTTTCTTTTTCTTTTTTTTATAATTTTTTTCCCGATTTTTTATCCCATTTTATCACCCGTTAGTGCTCACTTGATTTCTCAATCCTGGTTGCTACTCCACCCTCTGCCGATCTGGGGAGAGCCGAGACTGGCTCCCTGCTTCCTCCGAGACATGGGCAGTCAGCCAGCCGCTTCTTTTCACCTGACAGAGGATGCTTCACCGGTAGGACATAGCACGTGGGAGGTTCACGCTATTCCAACCAGTTCCCCGCCCTCTGACCAGGCGCCCTTACCGACCAGAGGAGGAACCACATTAGCAACCAGGATATTGCATGTTTTTGTGAAGGGGGTTCCTATATGAAGGAAACCCCCGGGAGGCACGGGAAGAACATGCAAACTCCACACAGAAAGGCCCTTTTGACGACCCCACCCGGGCGGTGGGCACTCGAGGACATGCGGACGGGCACGCATTCCTTCAGCGTTCACATCGTCCCAGGTGGGAATCGAAACCACGACCTTGCTTACCACTGCACCACCGTACCTCCCAAAAAAAAAAATCTGTTTTCTATATAGATTACATCGTCCACGTAAGAATATTTAAAAAAAAACTCCCAAAAAGAGCACGAGCGTTGATAGCTTAGCTGCTTCCTGCTGGTGGGATGCAGTTCCTCTTAGAGAGGATGCTGCTGTTCAACATTAGAACATAAAAACATATCTGCCCTGAATCCCCAGAGGTAAGATGATAAGATATTATCAGGATACTTAAGTCACAATTTTATTACCTTTTTTCAACTGCAAATTATGTCCCCAAAAGAAAAAGAAAAAACAGATTTTTATTGCAGCAAAATTGTATTGTCATAAAAACCCCTCATAAATTCTGCATAAAAATCCCTCATAAATTCTGCATGCACCTGACAATTTATATAATAAAATATCGCAATACTTGGATTTTTGTGTATCAGTATAATATTGCCACACAGAATATTGCGATATATCTCTGGAGATAACTGTGAGTCTTCTCAAGTGACTTTTCTAAATAGGTGAAGTTACCAGGCTAGAAGCCACATTTAAGAGAGAGTCTGTGAAGGAGCCTTGAGGACAGACCTTTCTGTGTAGGATTGGAAAGGACCAACTCTTGGTTGGTCTAGTTCTGGTGGAGATAACATGGAGCCTAACATAGTGCTGACGGTGTGAGGGCCTGGTGATTTTACAGTTCTCCTGGAGAATGGACTTCATCTTTAGAAGAACTTTTTCAAAGTGTGATGTTATTAAATTGGCTTGAAGCACTGCAGTGTGAGTTGACCATAAGACTTACAGGACGAGGAAATCCACAAAACACTCAAGACATCATCTGCCTTCCAGAATCAGAATCACATTTATTTTTTGCCATGTACATTTTCATATAGTAGGAAGTTACCTCTGTGAGGTTGGTGCAGTTTTCAAGCATTTATTAGACAGACAAAAAGCAGCAATCAAGCTTTACAAATATGAAATGCCAGAGACAAAGAAAGAAAGAAGAGAATCCTGAAATGATGTAGGCTGTAGCCTATGTCATTTAAATATTTATTGATTTATACTACAGTATATACAATCTGTGTGGTGAATACGTGGGTTATCAAGGGGCTCAGTAGTAATTTTCATGAAGTGTCTGACCCGTACTAAATATATCGCTATACACGCAGCATTCAGCTGCAATCGGCGGGGTCAAACATAACTACTTGGGAACAAATAAAAATGAATACGGTAAATATAAAAACATATTCCAAAGTGGTAAGTAGGCTTAATTTAATTATGTACAAGTGCAAAGCTTCAGTGCTCGATTAATTCAACAGGAGCCATTAATGTTTTTCTTTTTTTTCTTTTGTGATTTTCATTTGAATGCAATCTATTTTTCATAATGTGGCTCCTATATGAATGGTGACTCGCTGTTTCCAGAGGGCTGATTGGTCAGAAGCTGATTGGTCTTTCATGCGCTTTGATCTTATCCTCTGAACTTCACCTGCTCCGTAGCTAGCAGGTTAGCCGTGCAGCATAAGTTGCCATCATGGTGATCTATCTCGGTAAGAAGTGAACTAGCGTCGTAGTAGCGTGGCCAACCCAGGGTTAAACCTGAAGATGCCTGGCTAACGCCACGTTCACACACACGCCTAGAGCGACGCTTAAAGCAACGCCTAAAATTTAGGCGTCCTTGTTAACAGACGAGAGCGTTCACACATACCGCTGCCACGCTGTGCTGAAGCCACGCTCGCGCTGTGCCTACGCTGCGCTGCATTTATCGTTTAGGCGTCTGTTCTATTTTTCAGCTCTAGGCGCGCTGAACTGTCAAGCTGGCTGTTGTTTCTGGTGGACTTGGGCCATATTTTCTACCGAGTTTGCCCAAAAGGGAGGGTGGAGCGTGAATTAACGAGTGCATAGTAGGAGAGCTGTCCTTCATGTGTTCCTCTATTAACGTCTTTTCTGTCAGATGTATATATACCCCCCCTGTCTCAATGCAAGTATCACTCATGGTGTTGATGACTCATAGTCACATGATTACCCGAGGGAAAATAACAATTACAGCGGGCCAAGAAATAGACTTGCACATTACAATAAAAAAGAGGACTCACCCATGCTATAAATCAGATCTGAAAAGTGTAAAAAAAACGCTGCTCATGTGTTCAGCGTAGCGCAGAGCGTGGCGTCCTGTGTGAACGAAAATAGGCGCCAGGCGTGCATGAAGCAATGCCTATATGCGTAGGCATAGGCGTAGGCATAGGCGTAGGCATAGGCGTAGGCGTGTGTGTGAACCGGCCGTAAGCCACTAATCGTGCTTTGTGGTACACGCCTCAGGAGGACTGCCGGTACTCAAAGAACAAGAAACAACAACAAAAATAAATAAATAAATACAAATAAACCATGTCTCCCTCTCTCTCTCTCTCTCTCTGTCTTTTCCAGGGTGGACCCTATCCCCTATGACACTCCCAAGCCGGCGGGACACACCCGCTTCGTCTGTGTGTCGGACACGCACTCGCGCACGGACGGGATCCAGATGCCGTACGGCGACGTGCTGCTGCACATGGGCGACTTCACCGAGCTGGGCCTCCCCTCCGAGGTCAAGAAGTTCAACGACTGGCTAGGTACTAAAGCTGCTTAGCTTAGCTTAGCTTAGCTTAGCTTAGCCGCATTCACTCACAACGACACCGCCGCGCGCTCCCACACTCCTGCCCCAAGCTTACGTGGGGCAGCAGCGGGGGGGGAGGGAGGGAGGGGGGGGGGGGGGGTGTCGCACACATAACCAGTAACTAGACCACACAATGACCCCCCCCTCCCCCCTGCCCCCCCCCCACACACACACACACACACACACACACACACACAACTGCTGTGCTAAAGTGTCCAGTTTAACCCCTCTGACCTAACACCCGGGCCCATTTAACCCCTGACCCCACCCTCTGGCCCCTCTGCTGTGGGTGGCAGCGCTCGCTTTCACTCTGCACGCTTCGTCACTTGACCCTCCAGGCCGGAGTTTACACATTCCAAGCTGCTGTTAAAGAGGGTTTCTTCACTCCTCTAATGTAGTTAATATGGTCCATACATTGACGCACACAGGGGGGGGGGGGCGGGCGAGCACGTAAATCAGCGCGCCTCACTCGCCCGGAACTTCTCTGAGGTGATGTCATTTGATCCCGTTGGCTGTAAACGCTCTTTGGGTGTTTTGCCTCTTCTCAAACCTTCGCCGTTAATGTTCCTTGGCAGGTGAGACGAAACAGCCTGGACTTTCCACATCTCATGAAAACAGCCCGCGGGTTTGATTCCCAACTCAACGAGTTTGAGACTAGAAGGGACGTTTTCATTCATTTAGAAAAACATGATTATCTTATTATTATCTTATCTCATTAACACCTAGCCCAAACCTTAACCAACGTTTGAATTGCCTAAACTGAAGCGTTCGTGAAACTTTTCCACTCGACGAGCACATGAAAAATCCTGCTATCGTCACACTGGTGGGGGAACATCATCTAATTATGTAATTGTATCCGACTGTTTTTGGGCAAAAATCTAATTTCAGAAATTGAAACTGATTGATTTTGACAGATTTTAAAATATACATGAGGCCGATGGCCCTCGGGGCACAACCACCACATACACATTGTAAAATTGTTGAGGAATTTAACACACAAGACGAAGGGTTTTATTTTAAGCACTGGTCAGCACAGGCAGGTGTGACAGGATATGAATCACACACACATGTTCAACGCATGGAAATAGAGTGACAATAGAGTGATAGGGGGATAGATCCAGGATGGGATGATCTGCTCATCTCACGATACGATGCGATACGAGCTTCAGGATTCAATAAAACCACGATATTATGTCATTTTTATTCCTTAAAAACTATTTTAAGTTACTGGACAAAGCTAAATCTTCTTATATTTGCAACGATCAATGATAGTTCAATGACAACAAAGACTGCGCAGATTTATGTTTCTTCCTGAGACACCAATCTTTCTAGTGATGTCATTGGCTCGCTGGAAAGTAAACAATTTGAAAATGTCATCATCACAAAGTGACAACAATATAATTTACAATTTGGACGGAGAGCTTGTGAAATGTGGACGCTCAAGCGTCTCATCTGTGATTACTCCAGCAGAATAAAACGGAGCCATTATCTCCATTCATTTCTCTGACCCACGATACAATATTATTGTCACATTTTTGTATTGGCATATATTCAATTATCCCTCCCTAGTGCAGATTGGCTGTTGAAGCTACTCCCCCCCCCCCCCCTCCATGGACAGACTTGGGGGGCCCCGGGGGGGCGGGGCGGGGGGGGGGGGGGGGTAGTAGTGGCGCCACAGCGGCACTCCACTGTGCCAGGCCGCTCCTTTAATGTGCTGCCAGGTGCTCTGCCCTTGATTCCCCCGACTCACATAAACACACACACAAAAAGACACACACACATAAACACACACACACAAAGACACACACACATAAAGGGGATGTCCATTCAGACTCATCCAGGCACGTCCACATGTCCCCTCTGTGTTCCACTGGGTGCTGTCCCTGCAGGCCCGTCCCGTCCCCGGGGTCACCGCTAGCATCTCACCTGCCACCGCTCAAATCCCTCCATCTATCAAAACAGACAGCTGTGTGTGTGTGTGTGTGTGTGTGTGTGTGTATGACGTGTGTGTGTGTGTGTGTGTGTGTGTGTGTGTGTGTGTGTGTGTGTGTATGACACGTGTGTGTGTGTGTGTGTGTGTGTGTGTGACGTGTGTGTGTGTGTGTATGACGTGTGTGTGTGTGTGTGTATGATGTGTGTGTGTGTGTGTGTGTGTGTGTGTGTGACGTGTGTGTGTGTATGTGTATGACGTGTGTGTGTGTGTGTGTATGACGTGTGTTTGTGCGTGTGTGTGTGTGTGTGTGTTTGTTAAGCGAGGGTGAAACAGCGATGCGAGTGCGTCCGTAATGGGGAATCGATGCAGAGCAAAGTGGAAAATGACTGTGTGTAGTTTGGTGTCGGCCATTATTATCCTGCTGAAAGCTGTGTGTGTGTAGGAGAGGGGGGGGGGCTGTGTCAGCACACCTGGTCATCATCACCACCACAAAGGGGGGCGGGGGGTGTTTTCAGAGTGTGTTTAATGGCAGGTACACTATGTGGAAGACAGTAAGTAGCAGGGTGTTCCTGGCTCACAGTGGGCCTGTGAGGTGCGTACTGTACAGTTGACTTTTAGGTTAGTGTGTAGTCAGGGTCATCCTGAACACAGCAGGGTTTCTCCTGGCTCAGAATGAGGTGCAGGACAGGTGGTACTAGACCCCGTCCCATATGGGATGTTTGAGACTGATACCGATTTTAGTGGGGGGGGATTTCGATTACCGATATGCAGCGGATATAGTGATTTTATTTTTTATGTATATGTATTTTTTCACTATATGTATATTGTAGGGCTGTGCGATTAATCGATTTTGAATCGTAATCGAATTAATTAGTTAGGACGATGTTAAAAAAATGAAAATCGTAAAATCGTTTTTTTTTTTTTTTTTTTTTTTAATTAAAAATTTAAATTAAATTTTCACTTTAACTAGGGTAATTACGTTACGCGGGGCGGCTCTCTCTCATGTACGCATGCTGCTACTTGTCCATTCTCCCCGCTGTAAAAGTCTCTCTAGAGGCTGTGATACTGGCTACTAAAGACAGCAGCGCAATGGACTTATTTCAACACCCCCGACCAAAAAGCACAGAGTGAGCACTGAGCGCAGCTTGTTGCACTGCAGGCTGTAGCCTACAAGATAACGATTGCCACAACACACTCACGCGCGCACACGAACACAGACGTTATCACCGGACGATGAAACGTTGCCTTTACAGTTCACATAATAACAAAACAACACGTGAGGCCACCGAGTACTGATAGATGGCTGGATTCATGGCAGCTGTCAGCCTCAGCTGACTCACCTGTCCCTGTGTGTCTGAATTTCCCCCTAACTGCTATCGCAGTTCCACGCATTCCTGTTGTGACTTTGTGTTATTCTAGTACAGATATAACTCCGAGCACGGGTGGTCGCTTAGACACTAATATAATTATCTCACGGACTCGGAGGAACACGCAAATCCACCAGTGTCAAGTTAGCAAGCAACAGCCAGGAAGTTAAGCATAGCAGCGGCAAGCTAAAACCTGCCTTCAGAGTAAAAGCGTAAATTGTCAATTATGGAAAAAAGGGGGAAAAAGAGCTCTGCAGGGCAACACATGTTTAGAGAAGTATAATAGTATAATAAATCGAAATCGAAATCGAAAATCGAGTTTTGAGAGAAAAAATCGTCAATTTTAGTTTTAGGCAAAATCGCACAGCCCTAGTATATTGTGTACTCAGGATATGTATACGGTAGGGGTGTCACGATACACTCAGTTCACGATATTGGGTTCACGATACGATACGATAATTTTAACAATATTCTTTTGCAATCGATTTGTAAGTTGAGGGGGCATCCTCCACGCTAATTTGAGTAATTTCACCATTTTCATCCTCCGTGTCTGTAACGTCCCTCGTCTGTTCAAACAAAGCAATGAAAAGGAGAGCGAACATGCAATCAAATGCAGATCAGTGGCACCATGTTCAGCTTCTTCTTCTCGCAATATGAGATTTCATCTCAACGATACATATTTTCACGTTTTGATATCGCGATATATTGTGGGACGATATATTGTGACATCCCTAGTATACGGTGTATTCAGTATAGTATGTGGTGTATTCAGTGTATACAGTACGGTGTATTCAGTTAGTATATTATGTATATGGTAGGGCTGCTCGATTATGGCAAAAATCATAATCACGATTGTTTTGACTGATATTATTGAGATCACGGTTATTTAACGTGATTACTCATTGACGTTGGCAACATCATGCATTTGCAAAATGTGTCTTTTTAATACTGGATGTCTTTGAACTTTAAATATAATTTAAGGGGAAAACAAGGAAATACATGAAAATAAAAGTATTATTATTTTTAGATAAATAAATCGGCTAACTAAAATATGAATATATAAAAAATAATAGTTGTTTTATCTCAATTATCTTGTTTTCATAATTGTGGGAATCCGAAATAGTAATTGAGATTAAAATCCGATTAATTGAGCAGCCCTAGTATATGGTGTATTCAGTATATGTATACGGTGTATTCAGTTAGTATATTATGTATAATATACATAATATACTAACTGAATACACCGTATTATGGTTAGGGATGAGGCCGATCCAATATCGGTATCGGGTGCCGATATTGGCACTGATTCACGGATCGGATCGGATCGGAATTGGATTATTTATTTATTTATTTATTTATTTGCAATTCCAGCACAGCTGGACGTAATTTGCCCATGTATAATAGTATCCTTCTTTGCCTTGTATATTTTCTTAACTTTGTCTGCTTTTTGCAAGGTATATTTAAAAAAAAATCTTTAATTGGCCAAATCTTTGCCTACACTGTATATTCAAGAAAAATATTGGTATCGGCATAATATCGGTATCGGCAGATATCCAAATTCAGGTATCGGAATTGAAAAAAGTGGATTGGTGCATCCCTAATTATGGTGTATTCAGTTAGTATATATTATGGTGTATTCACTTTCAGTATATTATGTATGGTGTATTCACTTTCAGTATATTATGTATGGTGTATTCACTTTCAGTATATTATGTATGGTGTGTTCAGTATATTATGTATGGTGTATTCAGTATATTATGTATGGTGAATTATTCAGTATATTATGTATGGTGTGTTCAGTGTCGGGATGCAAAGAGAGGGTAGTAGGTGCAACACTTTCTGACAGCGCCTCCTGCAGACTCTGATGGACACTTGGTTGTTGGCTGACAGCCAGTGTGAGATTTGTGACAGCCATGTTTTGGTTGTCAGTGGAGTAACATAGCCGCACGTTGGCTGTCAGTCGTTCAATTCCACAATAACATATTTCATCATTTCACAATGGTAGAAATCAGTGAAATGTGAAGTAGGAGTGCAGGATGTTTTGTTTCAAATAACAGTTACACACAGAGAGACATTCTTACCCTCCACAGCCCAGCAGCCCATGCATGTATTCACCTACATCACCTGGCCACGGGTCATTTCAGAGCCTGGTCCTGGCTGGTATTGGAGAGTTCTAGTGTCCCGTGATGGTCTAACTGCAGGTTTGAATTTTAGAGAGGGGGGGGGGGGGTTGGGTCAAATTGGTGTATATTAACACATTGACTGCCAGCCGTTTTTTTTTTGCTGTAGGTAGCTTTTGCCAAGCCGTTTTTTGAGGATTCTGGCTCATTTTACAAGAGCCGAGGATTCTTTTCTGCTTGGAGTTTCTCAACACAAAGTTCACAAAAGTACTACCGTAAATTCCGGACTATAAGGCGCACCGGTGTATAAGCCGCACCTTCAGAGTTGACTATTTTTTTCTTATATAAGCCGCACCGGACTATAAGCCGCGGGTGTTTTAATGGTATTTTTTGTTTTTTTTTACAGTGCACACAGTGTCCGCGGTGTGGTGAAAAGAGGGCAAGAGAGGAAATTAAAACAGAAGTGGATTTATAGTTAGAAAGAGTGCTAAAGAAGAGAGAATTCCGTTTTTTATTTTTTTATTTTAGTTACTCACAGTACTATTGACCAGTCCAACTCAAAAGATATTCGGCAGTTTCACTTTGAGCTCTTGTTCCGCCGCTGTCCATCAATGGTTATGACGAGTCTCGCTGGGTACAGTACGCCAAAGCGATATCCATTGACTTTAACCTTTTCGATGATGCCCGTTTCTGTTGCACCAACGCGGAGAGGTCCTGCCGGACGAAAAAGCGCGTACCCTCCCAGGTGAGGGGCTTCTTCCCCGCAGCCTGGAGGATGAGTTGGCGGTCGGGCCAGCGGAGTAGGCAGATGAAGATGGCCCTCGGTGGCAGGCCGGGGTCTGGACGTGGCCGAGGCGCCCGGTGTGCCCTGTCCACCTCTGGTGGTTTCTCGCCTTCCTTCAGGTCCAGGATGTAACACAGGATTTTGCCACGAAAGCGTCCATGTCACCAATCTCAGCTCCCTCTTTTACATTGATCAGGCGAATGTTATTTCTTTTACTCCTGCTGATTAAGTCATCAACCTGCGTGTTTCGATTTGTTTTTGCATTTTATCCACTTTCGGACTCACTGTGTTGTTTTTGTCCTCCAGTGCGCTGATGCGCTTTTCCGCATTAGAAACTCTGTTCACGATTGCCTTATTTTCTTTAGTGATTGAGTGGATGGACTTCTGCACGTTTTCAAACTTGTTTTCAAGCTGCTCAAACCTCTGAGCGATGTCGGACTTAATCGATAGTGTTTCACGGAGTAAAAGTTTAGCCCAAGCCGTGTATCTCCAGCCTCCAGCAGGTGAGTCATTTCCTCATTCATGGCGGTGATTGCTTCGTCTTTTTCTTTCTGCTTACCTGTGTTGTGTTATGTTATGTTATGTTATGTTGTTAAAAGAGGGCAAGAGAGGAAATTAAAACAGAAGTGGATTTATAGTTAGAAAGAGTGCTAAAAAAGAGAGATTTTTTTTTTTTTTTTGGAAAAAATCCATAGATAAGCCGCACCGTTATATAAGCCGCAGGGGCCAAAAAAGGCCAAAAAACGGGAAAAAAGCCGCGGCTTATAGTCCGGAATTTACGGTAATAGAATGTGTGCTTTCTCTGTCTAAAAGAGTTAGTTTGTAGAGTTAGTAGTTATGTAGATATTAGCCATTGAGTACAGCATGGTTTTAGCGTCTGAGAGTGAAAGCTGAGATAATCGCAGTTTTGTGAAATTCAATCAAACAGGCAGAACAGTCACTTTAACCATTTATTTTTGGCATCAGTGAGAGATCAGACATCCAAACAATATAGTTCCGAACGCCCTCTCCTTCAATTCCTCCCTCCGTGGGCGTGTCTAGTGGCTTTCAGCCTGCGTTTGTCACAAGCGAGTGCTCTGCTGCTGCTGCTGCTGCTGCGAGTTTGAGCAGCCTCCCTCCCTGGCAGCGAGTTTGAGCAGCCTCCCTCCCTGGCAGCGAGTGTGGATAGGTCTCACTCGTCTCTTGGGTTTGAGAGCCCCGATGAAGCCCCGTGCGACTCTAGGCTTTATGCTGCCCACCCAGTCCATTTCTGGAACCCCCCACCGCAGCAGCGCGAAAGCGTCCCCGCCTACAGTATGAGAATGAGGCTCGTTCGTTTCTGACTGTAAAATCGCCAAGCCATTTCCTTGAGAATGGAGGAAGCAGCCGCGGGAGGCGGCTGCTTTTGGTTGACTTTCTCTCTGTCGGGAGAGGACCGTCGCCACCTAGCTGGTCGGTAAAATAGATTATACACATTCAATACTTCCAATATCTCCATAGGAGACGCGGGGGGCATTGATCCACGTAGCACCGTCAAAAAAAAAAAAAAGATTTTTTTTTTGACGTATTAATACGTCAGTGGCAGTCAACCGTTGGATTATTTTTGACGTATTAATACGTCAATGGCAGTGAACGTGTTAAACATCAGCAAAAAATATTTTCAATTATCAACTTCCATCTAAAACAGTCGGTAGCAGTATTGCCCTTCAAAACTTATCGGGTCATTCTCCACAATTGGTTCGAAGTCATGAAGTCAAGAGTGATTAAGTCAGAGTGACCGCTATCTCAAATATTATTCAAATTATATAATTCAATCCCCCGGACCGGCGACAGGGTAAATCTGGGTGGGGAAAGTGAAAAGGCAGCGCTTGCCCCTCCCGCATTACCACCACTGAGGTGCCCTTGAGCAAGGCCCTTAACCCCAAAGGCTCAGACTGTGGTTGTACTGGTCAGCTTCCAGGTGTGAATGTGGACAGGGTACTGCTGAAAAAGAGAGCATTACTCTCAGTGAGACTCCCCCTGTATAAATAAAGGCAAAAAAAAAAAAATACAATTTATTTTTGGGGGTTTTTTTGTGTGTGTTTTTTGGGTTATTTTTGGTTGTGGGACAGTATTTCGCACCAGCTCTGCAGAATGGCCCATATACTACTACTACTACACTATACATCTTTGTTCCTCAGGCCACTTGCCTGGACTGGAGTAAAGTCCCCCCGTGTCTTGCGCTCTCATTGGCTGCAGCACGTTGATGGCTCTCCCGACACGACCAGATATTTAGCTGCATCTGTGAACAGTTGTTTATTGT
This sequence comes from Poromitra crassiceps, assembly GCF_964638095.1. Lineage (NCBI taxonomy): Eukaryota > Metazoa > Chordata > Actinopteri > Beryciformes > Melamphaidae > Poromitra > Poromitra crassiceps. The sequence goes on along the minus strand of NC_139645.1, from coordinate 17,160,508 downwards.
TGTTTATTGTTTATTGAATGGATCCCCATTAGCTGACGCCTTGGCGACAGCTAATCTTCCTGGGGTCCACAAAAAGGACAAGACATAATACATGCAAGGCACATACAAAACAATACATAACAGACAGTTCAAATGATACAATCAAAAACGTAGGTGAGTGGTATCAGTACAAACAAAACAATAGCATACTAGTCATACAGTCATTAAATCTGGCCCTTGTCGCCTTCGAAAACCTCCTTGAAAGAATCATAAGAAATATAATACAATTGTTTCAGTCATATTCAAGATTCAAGATTTTTATTGTCACTCCGTAGTACAAGTATCACGTGTGAAATCCTTGTGCTGTAGGCTCCGTTACAACATAGTGCATATGGACCGGGGCATTAGGTGTGTCTTGAGTAGATTTTTAAATGACAATTTATTTTGGGTTGGAGTTATACGAGGCGGTAGTGAGTTCCAAGATGTTATTGAACGGTAGATAACTGTGCGTTTGAGGAGGTTTGTTCTTGGGGTTGGGGGTATTAAGTGTCCAGAGCTGGCATTCCTGGTGTAGTGGTTGTGTCTGCTACTTACAGTATGTTTACCATCCGATTGAAAAAATATGCAGGTGTTTGATTAAATACTACATTTCTGAAAAACATGATAAGGCTATAGTGAAGTTTCATTTCAACGGGGGAACCAAGACAAGCGATAGTGCATATATTATATTATATTATATTATATTATATATACCGGTATATATAATTATATATTATGTTCACGCACACAGCAATCGAGCTCAGATTTGCGAGCGCCGAGCCAACAGCGATTTACTTCTGACCTGTGGGGGGTCGTGCCAAGCTCCAAAAACTGTCGCCGAGGTCTGAACACGGCATAGTAGAGATGGTGTGTGTCATGTATCCCATCTTTTTAATTTGTTTTGTTTTACACACACATGATGGTGTCTCCAGCGGTGAAAGCGGATATTTGTTGCACAGTAAAAAAGGTCAAGTTGAGCAGCTTGTGAGTCACTGAGCAGAACTTCCAGCTCCTCCGTGTGTTTGCTTCGTCTCTCTTCTTCTCGCTGTGGTTTGGAGGCCAGCAGATGCTGCAGTCTGGCTGAGGAGACGGAACACTCTTTGTGTTGTTCATTGTCTTCTGGCTTCTATAGTGTGGGCTCTGTGTTTTTCCCCCCTGTAGAATGAACAGGCTCTGATGCAGACAAGGCAGGTGAATGGTTTGTTGTTCTCTCCAAGGCCACGTTTTTGTTTTGTTCTACCTCTGGAAGGCAGAGGGAGTCGGGAAGGAAAAGGTGAGAGGGAGTCGGATAGACGGAGAAGAAGTGGAGACACAGAGGCTCAGAGAAAAGAGAAGCTTGTTAAAGAATAAGCCGCTCATAGATTTTGGACCTATACATAATTGATCTCTTTCATACTGTAGTAGTTTGACCCACAGACAATATTGGCTCCATCAATATCTCCAAAAAAAAACAACGTTTGTGGCTCCACAGGAGAGTTGAGAGGAAACATGACTCAGTTCTTCCATAATACCACAACTTTCACTCATCAGGAGATGGCAGAACTATTTTTCTCTGCCGCAGCACCGAGCGCTGTGGGGTGGAAGGTGGTTCCTGGTGGAGTGATCTACGAGTTCTGGACGCTCCGGTCAGAATGTAAACAGTAGACTTTTGGTACACGATGATCCGCTGAGGGGAACGCGGTGGAGAGAGATAGATCGGTCACTCTCTGGATCGTTTTCGCACACTGGATTTTTCACTGGAGATATTCTGACAGTTTGGACTCATGGTTGCAGCGGCGCTGACAGCTGACTGGAGAGTGGAGACGATATTGTCTGTGGGTCCAAGTTGCTACAGGAATGGAATATATAAATTATGTATAGGAACAGAATCATCGAAAATTCTTCCTTTTAAAGTCACCAGGAAACAGCATTTTGACAGTCTTGTCTCTGGAACGCAACATATTTTTTGCTTGGAACAATATAATATGAATAAATTGCAGGGCAATGCGATGCAGCCATGGTGAAAAGGAAACTGAGGTGGAGTGGGAGTTAAAAAGTGCGTGATGGCATTATTGGCTGCGATTATAATTTTTTGTACACCCACTCATACGGTATGAAGCCTATGAGAAACGTAATAGGATTTGAGTCATTTTTGTCAAATAATGTGTTCCCGAATGACCTCAGGGCTTTTCACACTACGCTTAGCCGGGGCTAGCTGATTCTCTTAGCCTCGGGCTAAGGGAGCTGTTAGCCCCAGGCTAAGAAAGCACAAAACTTGCTCACTTGCACAATCCTGAAACATTCCAAAGTTGGCTAACCCCCGACTTTAGCTCAGGGCTAGCTGGTCAGGAGCAGGGTTGCCCCTGACTTTTTGGGGTTTTGTGTAAACACGGGGCTAAAAGTTGCCAGTGTGAAATGGAGCCAAAGACTAACTGGACGGTTGCTAGAATGTAAACATTAGTCACGTTGTCTCCAACGGCCACTAACCCAGGGCTAGTAGCACTGCAGTGTGAATCGTATAGCCCTGGCCTGGGTTTAGGTTAACCTGGGTTAAACAATGTGTGTGTGAAAATGGGCTAAGGTAGCCCCTGGCTAACAGAATGCAGTGTGAAAAGCCCTCTCGAGAATTAGTCATTTTCACCTCCTGGAGTTTGACTTGAATGAAACTCGGTGGAGGAGGGAGATCTTCTGTCTCCCCGCTCTCCTCCCCCTGGCCTCTCTGGAGGAGATGGAGGGTGGAGCTGCTCTCCTCCCCCTGGCCTCTCTGGAGGAGATGGGGGGTGGAGCCGCTCTCCTCCCCCTGGCCTCTCTGGAGGAGATGGGGGGTGGAGCTGCTCTCCTCCCCCTGGCCTCTCTGGAGGAGATGGAGGGTGGAGCTGCTCTCCTCCCCCTGGCCTCTCTGGAGGAGATGGAGGGTGGAGCTGCTCTCCTTCCCCTGGCCTCTCTGGAGGAGGTGGAGGGTGGAGCTGCTCTCCTCCCCCTGGCCTCTCTGGAGGAGATGGAGGGTGGAGCCGCTCTCCTCCCCCTGGCCTCTCTGGAGGAGATGGAGGGTGGAGCCGCTCTCCTCCCCCTGGCCTCTCTGGAGGCGATGGAGGGTGGAGCTGCTCTCCTCCCCCTGGCCTCTCTGGAGGAGATGGAGGGTGGAGCCGCTCTCCTCCCCCTGGCCTCTCTGGAGGACGTGGAGGGTGGAGGGACATCGAGCGGTGGTTTGGCCCGGTGGGGGAGATCATTGGAGATCAATGCAGAGGAACGAGCCTGTCTGTCTGATGCTACCACACTGCTCTGATCATCTGCTTTAAGCTGCTCCCATGGCCTCTGTGGTGTGTGTGTGTGTGTGTGTGTGTGTGTGTGCGTGCGTGTGTGTGTGTGTGTGTGTGTGTGTGTGTGCGTGCGTGTGTGTGTGCGTGCGTGCGTGCGTGCGTGCGTGCGTGCGTGCGTGTGTGTGTGTGTGTGTGTGTGCGTGCGTGTGTGTGTGCGTGCGTGCGTGCGTGCGTGCGTGTGTGTGTGTGTGTGTGTGTGTGTGCGTGCGTGCGTCCGTCCGTCCACCTGTCTATATGCACACATGTGTATTTGATATCGGATAGAATTGCATGGGCTCAAGGGTGAGAATCTTTTAACACTGAGGATGTGATAGTCCCACTACCAAGCACGGACCGGATGAGACAGTGATTTGGTTTTCTTTAATGTGCTCCTATCATTTGAATACTTCACTTTTATGAACTGGATACAGTGTGTAAGAGACCGAGCCAGTTTGACATGAACACACAGCACCTGAACTGAGTTCAACATATCGCTGAAAACAGGTTGGCTGACAGATTTCTATGAACATTTGAAATTTGAATTAACTAATTTACTCTTCTTTGCATTTTTTTTTTTTTTTTTTTTTTTTTTACCAAGCCTTGGCAGGTGAGCCAAAAACGTGATTTCAGACAGCATTTGGATGTGTTCAACATGAAAATAGTGTTCCAGATCTTCACCTCAATTTTACCTCAACAATAAGCGAATAAGCTTACATTGATTGTAATGGTGGCTCTCTGCACTGAGGGGAAAACATGTTGATTCTGATTGAATGTTTTTCCTTCAGAGTTGATTTGCGGGGAGACGGAGAAACAGCAGATGACAATTATCCTGCCGTAACCGTCCCTCCAACTGAACAGGTTGAATTGATTTGACTGCTCTCCTGTTTACCATGCTGTGTTTTTACTGCTGCACTGTCTGTGAAAAATACACCCGCTAACTGAAATGTTTTTAACCTGTTGTTTTTTATTTGAATACAACTGCAAATGTCTTCTTCAGAGAAGCTAGCAGACTTTGTTAAGTCGAACAATATATTCCCCTTTTCTCTGCTCATAGGCCTAGTCATACTTGCTCCTTAATCAAGCAAGCAAACAATCAATCAATCAATAAAATATTTGTATAACGCCAAATCATAACGAGTTAAAAACCAAAAAGTGTTTTGGGGGTTAGTTACACTTTAAAGAGTTTTATTTTGTTAGGGATGCACGGTATATCAGCAATCATATCGGTCGTTTTTTCTTTTTAGATATCGGTATCAGTCGGATGAGCAAAATAACAGCAATGTTAATATCGGTATCGGTCAAAACGTTCATATTGAGAGGAAACAATCCGTTGAAACTATGATTTGTGGGCTTTTCATTACTTTTTCAAATTCACAGTGTTTACATGTGTACATGTGTATTTCAGTATGTACAAAACTCACTCCACACACAGTGTGAGATGTATCTCCTCTCTCACTCCACACACACACAGTGTGAGATGTATCTACTCTCTCACTCCACACACACACAGTGTGAGATGTATCTGCTCTCTCACTCCACACACACACAGTGTGAGATGTATCTGCTCTCTCACTCCACACACACACAGTGTGAGATGTATCTGCTCTCTCACTCCACACACACACAGTGTGAGATGTATCTGCTCTCTCACTCCACACACACACAGTGTGAGATGTATCTGCTCTCTCACTCCACACACACACACAGTGTGAGATGTATCTGCTCTCTCACTCCACACACACACACAGTGTGAGATGTATCTGCTCTCTTACTCCACACACACACACAGTGTGAGATGTATCTGCTCTCTCACTCCACACACACACAGTGTGAGATGTATCTCCTCTCTCACTCCACACACAGTGTGAGATGTATCTCCTCTCTCACTCCACACACAGTGTGAGATGTATCTGCTCTCTCACTCCACACACACACAGTGTGAGATGTATCTCCTCTCTCACTCCACACACACACAGTGTGAGATGTATCTGCTCTCTCACTCCACACACACACAGTGTGAGATGTATCTACTCTCTCACTCCACACACACACAGTGTGAGATGTATCTCCTCTCTCACTCCACACACACACAGTGTGAGATGTATCTCCTCTCTCACTCCACACACACACAGTGTGAGATGTATCTACTCTCTCACTCCACACACACACAGTGTGAGATGTATCTCCTCTCTCACTCCACACACACACAGTGTGAGATGTATCTCCTCTCTCACTCCACACACACACAGTGTGAGATGTATCTACTCTCTCACTCCACACACACAGTGTGAGATGTATCTCCTCTCTCACTCCACACACACACAGTGTGAGATGTATCTCCTCTCTCACTCCACACACACAGTGTGAGATGTATCTGCTCTCTCACTCCACACACACACAGTGTGAGATGTATCTGCTCTCTCACTCCACACACACACAGTGTGAGATGTATCTACTCTCTCACTCCACACACACACAGTGTGAGATGTATCTACTCTCTCACTCCACACACACACAGTGTGAGATGTATCTGCTCTCTCACTCCACACACACACACAGTGTGAGATGTATCTCCTCTCTCACTCCACACACACACAGTGTGAGATGTATCTGCTCTCTCACTCCACACACACACAGTGTGAGATGTATCTCCTCTCTCACTCCACACACACACAGTCCACACACACACAGTGTGAGATGTATCTGCTCTCTCACTCCACACACACACAGTGTGAGATGTATCTGCTCTCTCACTCCACACACACACAGTGTGAGATGTATCTGCTCTCTCACTCCACACACACAGTGTGAGATGTACCTCCTCTCTCACTCCACACACACACAGTGTGAGATGGCAATAAACGCCATTGGCAATTCCCAGTAGAGTAATGGAGACGGAGTTGTTTGATGGTAATTATGTTTTCCCCCCACCTTTCTCCTAGCCTGACGCTAGTGTGCAGCCGTCGCGAAGAGGATGATTTGGTTTGTCTAGTAGTGTGTGTGTGTGTGTGTGTGTGTGTGTGTGTGTGTGTGTGTGTGTGTGTGTGTGTGATCCAGTTAGAGGGGCTGGGGGACTTGAGGGATGGCTCTCTCTTATAGGGTTAGACTGGAATTTATGATCCAGAGACGCGACAAGAGCTAATTTAGAGCAGCTAAAATGAAAGCTCGAGAGCAGGGAGCCATGCTTCTTTTATTTTCAGCATTAGAGAACGCTACACGCGCACGCGCGCACACACACACGCACGCGCACGCACGCACGCACACACACACACACCACCACATACACACACACACACACACGCTAGAAACGGGTGTGTTGGAATTTAATATGGGCCTGCTTTGAGCCAGTGTATCTTGACTGCATTTTTATTTTCTTATATTCGGTTTCCATTTCATTTGATCTTTCCCCCGACCACCCCGAAACTGAGCACCACGCTCCCATCTCACCTCTCACTGACTTACCATAGCATTTTTTTTTTTTTTCTTTTTTTAACAAATCCTTTTATTCAACATTTTATTCAATTTGCTTCCTCCTCCTCCGCCCGGCGCAGCCTCCTGTTATCAGTGGCCGGAGGAGGGGAACAAAGAGAAACTAACGCTCGTGAGAAGAAAGGAGAATATACGCTAATCTCTGCCAGTCCACTGCTTCCCTCTCCCTCACCGTGGTCAATTCACTTCATACAGCACACACACATGCACACACACACACACACACGCGCGCACACATGCACACACACACACATGCACACACACGCGTGCACACACACACGCACACACACAGTCACACACACACATGCACACACACACACACGCACACACACACACGCACGTGCGCGCACACACACACACACACACACACACACACACGCACAGGAAGCAAAGAAAAAGAAAGTCCGAGGAAAGAAAGGAAAGAAGAAAAGGTAAAGAAACAGAAGAGAATTGATGAAGGCTGAATCTGCTGTTGTAAAGAAGCGTCAGGCGGCTGTGTGTCAGCAGAGGGCAGAGAGAGGAGAGCGGGGAAAAGGGCACAGCGCCCAAAGTGAACGATGAGGCGGTGAGAAGGCTCGAATTCGCCTTTTTCGCAGCAGCCATTTTGTGTGTCTCGTCAAAGGCAGGAAGTAACAACGCGCGGTGCAACCAAAACATTAACGAGGGCCCCCGGGCCCGGCACCGGAACACCTCAAATTTATGGATTGGAAGTTGGAAACCCTTGTGAATGTTTTGCTTGTTGCACCTGTGTTACTTCTTCCCTGTTTTTCTTCCATGAAGTAAAAGTAATAGGAGTTTATTTCATGGGGGATATAAAGACGTGATGTTTGACCTAAAAAAACTGCAGTGTCCTCTGTTTCTGACCAGCTTCCTCCACAGGCTGCAGCCATCAGTCTCTCACCACTCTCTCTCTCTGTCTCTCTCTCTCTCTCTCTCTCTCTCTGTGTCTCTCTGTCTCTGTCTCTCTCTCTCTGTGTCTCTCTCTCTCTGTCTCTCTCTCTCTCTCTCTCTCTCTCTGTCTCTCTCTCTCTCTGTCTCTCTCTCTCTCTCTCTCTCTCTGTCTCTCTCTGTCTCTCTCTCTCTCTCTCTGTGTCTCTCTATCTGTCTCTCTCTCTCTCTCTCTGTCTCTCTCCCAGGCGGCCTCCCGTACGAGTTCAAGGTGGTGATCGCCGGGAACCACGAGCTGACCTTCGATAAGGACTTCATGGCGGAGCTGGTGAAGCAGGACTATTACCGCTTCCCCTCGGTGTCCAAGCTGAAGCCGGAGGACTTTGACAACGTGCAGTCGCTCCTCACAAACTGTGTGTACCTGCAGGACTCCGACGTCACCGTCAAGGGCTTCCGGATATACGGCACGCCATGGTAAGAGAGCCCAGCCTGTCTCTCTGTCTGTCTCTCTCTGTCTCTCTCTCTGTCTCTCTCTCTGTCTCTCTGTCTCTCTCTGTCTCTCTCTCTCTCTGTCTCTCTCTCTCTCTGTCTCTCTGTCTCTCTCTGTCTCTCTCTCTCTCTGTCTCTCTCTCTCTCTGTCTCTCTCTGTCTCTCTCTCAATTCAATTCAAAGAGGCTTTATTGGTATGACCATAGTGAGTTACAGTGTTGCCAAAGCGCATTGTACATGGTAGTACAGACATACATGTAGGGAAAAATACAGTTCTCTCTCGCTCTCTGTCTCTCTCTCTCACTCTCTGTCTCTCTCTCTCACTCTCTGTCTCTCTCTCTCGCTCTCTGTCTCTCTCTCTGTCTCTATCGTTATTAAAAATAATATAGTTTCTTCTTTTTTTATTTAAATGTCTGAAGGGAGTAAAATAGTCAAATCATATTCTAGTTGCTGTTTGTGAGCAACTGTGAGCAAATGCAACTGATTGTGTTAAATGGGCATATGATATGGTCTCATATCGATCGCAGGCCCCTGAATTGAATTGAATTGAAATCGAATTGTGTCAGACTTTGTCTCAGGAAATATCGTATTGTTGTCCATAGAATCGATATAATATCGTATCGTGATGAAACTCGTGATTCCCACCCCTCCCCCCTAGCACCCCCCCCCCCCCCCCCCCCCACCTGAAACCCATTCTCCCAGCGCTGCTGAGCATCCAGTTACCTTTCAGTTAGCGGCGCTGTGGCTCGGGCGTGTCTCTCTCTCTCTCCCTCTGTGGGTGTCTGGCTGTCTGCCAGCTGCCCTCCCTGTTAGCGGTAACCCTGTCCCCTGGCTAACATGCAGGGTGCTGCTCCCGGCACGCATGCCTCCTTTCTGGGCCGCGGGACCTCGCCTGCTCCCCGGGCTTACGTTACACCTGTGTTTTGACACGGGGTTAAGTGATACGCGTGGTACCAGGGCGCCACACACTCTCAAAGGCGTCTCAGGTGCGGGCGACCGATGAGAGAGAGAGAGAGAGAGGGTGGGTGTGTTTTTGGGCGAGGGTGTGAGAGAGAGAGGGGGGTTTGGGCGAGGGTGTGTGTGTGTGTGTCTGTGTGTCTGTGTGTCTGTGTGTGAGAGAGAGAGGGTGTGTTTGGGCGAGGGACGCCAACAGACGAGAGAGTGTTGTGAGAGGGAATGATGTTAGCGTGGAGATTGTACATGCTTGTGTTTGTCGTCCATCTTGACCAACATCAGTACAGCAGTGCTGCTGGGTGATGATATGAAACCGATATCACGATAATCATAATGATTTTTTTCTTCAATATACGTATATTATTTACAATATGGCAAAATGACATGTTAATGAAACACAACCCAGCACGGAAGTGAAGAGATAACAACACTAGACCGTAGAAAAAGGAAAATGTTACCTACACTCTTCTGTCAGATGCAAAAGTATGATTTATTCAGCGAAGCCTTCAGGCCATTGACCAAAGTGCGGAGAGCATTTTTTCTCTTTCTATTAAAATCACGTTCAGAAATCAAATTTAATATTGATCCCATTGATCCGAATGGTACTGTTAGGGTGTGATGTCAAACAAAACTGACACCGTCAAATCATATTCCTTGGAAAAACGGGGAAATAATTCTGCACACACAGCAAATGAAAGGCTAGGACAAAACAAAAAAGTCTAGAACGGGAAAGAAATTAATTTATTGCATAATATTTCTTAAAATGTTTTCTACGTCATTTTGTCAGTTTTTGAATAAAATTTGCTTGTTATCAGGAGCTATATTGTGTGTCACGGTATCAGAGTACCATCAAATCATGCCAATATGATTCCACTGAAAGTCTCGTCTCGTCTTGTCTTGTCTTGTCGTTGAGACCTGGACTCTCTCTGCTGTACTCGGTGCACAGAAACACATTGGGTGTCAGTAGATTTGGTGCAGCGACACACCTGTGACCGTTTGGGTGTCTGGTGTGTTTTTCTGCAGTGTTTCTTGTGTTATTTCTGTCTCCAGACTTTGCAGGCCGTCTCTACAGCCTCTCCTCCAGATGCCCCCGCCTGTACCGAGACAGTCTAAGCTGCAGCGTGTGCTTACAGACTGTGGGGGCAGCCGAGTCAAAGATGACAACACCTGTTTTTGAATTGCATACAGTATTACAGTGAACCATCCTGGAGATGTTTTTGAACCACAGAATCTGGTAGCGAGTGATTCCTCATCTTCGTGTGTGTGTGTGTGACATCACGTCTTCACAGGTGATCACACACAGGTGAGCAGAGTTGGAATCAGCCAGTGAAGTGGACTATGAAAACCCTCTAGGGAGAGAGAGGGAAGGCTGCATGCCAACTCTGTGAGGCCTGACTAAATGGCCAGTCACGTTTAATACTTTCCCCAACGTGTGCGTTCATGAACTGTCCCCTTAAAAAAAATACTACGTTGTGTTCAGTCACGTGACGAGTATGAGGGCAGTGTTAAAAAAAGCGTATAAAATTAATAAACGTCCATTAGTCGTAATCGAGGTAAAAGTTTGAAATAATCATGATGTTGATTTGAAGTCAAGCCCTACTTGACGGCAAGGTGACAATTCACTCAAGACCGGTTGTTTAACTTATTTATCATTACAGCTATCTTGGGGGGGGGGGTGCTACACCCGTATCTTTGCGCAGGGCATTTGTGCAATAATTTTGGCGTAGGCCATCTGTGCAATATTGGCTAATATTGTCGGTGCGTATGATTTTTGGTTTATTATCAATCTGTGTTATTGAATGTTAATCGTCGGTTGATTGTACATGTACTGTTAGAGGGATATATTGTACGTGTGCTATGACGCCACCTACTTGTTTGTTCTCTCGAATGCCCGAGGCAAATGTATCTTAAGGTTGACAGTAAAGGCTAAATCTAATCTAGTCTGAAGCTAGATGTGAGCAGTCCGGCGCTCTGCCCCCTGCTGGCTGGATGTTGTGCTGCTGCACGTGTGTGCTGATTGAACCCGCTGTGGGCTCCCTCTGTAAATAGCTATCCAGGTCACCGCTCCGTCCTTTAGCGGCTATAATTAGCAGCTTCCTCAGACTTCACAGCCAGGCAGGAAAAGCAGACTCTCTCTCCCTCCATCCTCTCTCTACTATCTCTCTGTTTTGGGAGGGAGGCAGGATGCCCCACTACACCCCCCCCTCCCTCCTCCCTCCCTCCCTGGTGTGTGTTTAGTGTGAGGCTGGTAAGTGTCTGTTGTGACAGCTGGGGGTCTCGTGAGAGGTGGAGTGGACAGCTTGGTCCTCCTCCCTCCCCTCCTCCTCCTCCTCCTCCTCTGCTTCCTCCTTACCTCCTCCTCACACCCATATGGTGCTGCTGCTGCTGCCTGTGGCCGCCCGGCGGTCTGGTCTGGTCTGGTCTGGTCCAGCCTGGCTGTCCTGTCCGGTGGCTGTGAGGTCTCACTTAGCCGTGCACTGACCCCCTCACTCCCATCAGCCCCGGCACCCGCCTGCCCTCCTGCCTCCTGGGTGGCCGCGGCAAAGCATAGGGTCGTACGATTTCTGCAATGCAGGGGGAAAAAACGGACAGACAGAATCATCATGGAGTTTGGTCATGAATCAACTGTAGAACATGGAATATTGCAGAATTTTCCATAAGTTGGATGATTTGAAAATGATAAAAAGGTAGGGCAAAAATCTAAAATAAACCGTCACAATTTGGTTTTCACTTTGAGAAAGATGTCAAGGAGGCAGTCTGAGAGAGCCAAGTCATAAACAACAACAACAATAACAAAAACATGTTGAGCCTATTAACCCCTAAATTCAAATGAAAATGGAATTTGGATTTCATTATGGTCACGCGAGCAGACTCATGATTGAGTCTGACAGCCCCCCTCGCTGGCCAGCGAGGGGGGCTGTCATCTGGCCAATCACGTGGCGAGGGGGGCTGTCGCCTGGCCAATCACGTGGCTGTAGTTTGAGTTAGTCGACTCTTAACGGTGATTTTAAAGCCACATGGAAATGGGGGGAAAAACATACTTTGACCTTGTTGGGTAATTAATCGTAATTTTTTTTTACAGAATTCTTTCTTACAAAATGGAAAAAGGCCTTTTCGAATGGTTGGTTCATTCATGGTGTAACAGTCAGGGTACATCAAAATGTCAACCAATAAAACATCATCTAAAACCTGCAACTTGAACAGCTTTTAAAGTGGAAGTGTGGCAACTTGGTACAGCGATGGAACTCATCTTTCCTTTTTTCCTACATCATGATTGAGTCTGGAATTTAGACGTCTTTAAGAAAGAAGGATTTTCTAACGTCTCAACATTATGTAGAAAGCCATTTTGAACACTGAACACTGAACACTTGTGAGCACTGATCACTCCAGGTGCTCTGTCCCGCACAAACATCACGTTGCCCCTCAAATAAATACATATCAATATATTATCCATATATTATCAAGCCCTAGGTCGCAGGTAAAAACTTCACATCATATCACCAAACTGGAAATATTCGACTGTTTCTCCCCCCTAAAGATTTGTCTGAATAAAATCCATTTTAAACTTGACAAAGGTCAAGCCCCTTCACTGAAATAGCATTTTGATTGGTTGAAATATACCTGTCAAGCTGTGCCAACATGTGTTCCCAATTAATTAGTTTCACTAGAGAGTATCTGAAAAAGCAATCATCTACACAAGTTCAATCATCTACACAAGTTCAATCATCTACACAAGTTCAATTTTGGAAGAAAGAAAGAATCATGTTGGAAATGTGAACGGCCAACTTCTGAGAAGTGACATCAGACTGGACTTTTTGTTTGCAGAAAAAATATTAATAGATTAGATTTATAAAACAGATTTGGGGATTGATTAATAAATAGTTTTGCTTTGGATTAATTAAGATGCATATGAATATGAATGGTAGGTTAGAATTTATATTTTCGCTTGCCTTCATGGGCACAATTTCAATGAAAAATCCCTGTCTTTAAGACACCTCTATAATGACACACACAAAAAAAAAATAAGCTAATTTTGACTTCAGGGTCGCGTTCCAAAGCATTAGCTTGTAATTGCCGCTGATGGGGTCGGACTCGGTACCCTTACCCTCT
>NC_139645.1:17132282-17142282 GCF_964638095.1 Poromitra crassiceps | reverse complement strand
TATTATATACAGGTGAGTTATAGACAAAATCACCCCCATACAGTTGTCATGAAAGGTGAAATTAGCTATATAGACCAAAACCGTGTTTTGAAGCAGGCTGTGAACGTGTTTGTTTCTGCTGTAAAGTCGGGCATTTTAACATGGAGGTGAACAGGGATTTACTCGCTTTTGGAGCCAGCCTCAAGTGGCGAGGAACTGCAGTTTTTGGTACTTCCGCATTGGCCTCAATGCGACCAAGTGAAACTGCCCCCTCAGACCACACTGCCACACACCCCTCCCTCCCCCCTCTCTCTCTCTCTCTCTCTCTCCCCCCCCCTCTCTCTCTCTCTCTCCCTCCCCCCCCCCTCTCTCTCTCTCTCTCCCTCCCCCCCTCTCTCTCTCTCTCTCTCTCTCTCCCTCCATCCCTCCCCCCCCCTCTCTCTCTCTCTCTCCCCCCCCCCTCGCTCTCTCTCTCTCCCTCCCCCCCTCTCTCTCTCTCTCCCTCCCCTCCCTCCCCCCTCCTCTCTCTCTCTCTCTCCCTCCCCCCCCCCCCCCTCTCTCGCTCTCTGTCTCCCTCCCTCCACCCACCCCCCCCCCTCTCTCTCTCAGTCTCTCAGGAAGTGGCCTTTTGTTGGGCCAACATCCTGGTGCTGTCGAGTAGGGGTCACCCCTGACCCATCACACACACACACACACACATGCATTGCACACACACACACACACACACACACCACACCACACACACACACACACACACACACACACCACACACACACACGCACGCACGCACGCACACACACACACCACACACACACCACGCACGCACACACACACACACACACCACACACACACACACACACACACACACCACGCACACACCACGCACGCACACACACACACACACACACACACACACAGTGGCACACAGAGGTACAAAGGTCTCCTCTTGGGGGACCTGCAGTGTGAATGGTTGGATGGAGGGCAGGTCTTTTGGAGTGGCTATCAGGGGTGGCCAAACTACGGCCCGCGGCCCAACTGCTGCCCGTTTTTAAGCGGACCGCCATGATTTTTTTTTTTTTTTTTTTTTTGTAGATCGTATATACATACTTGATCATAATACTGAATTTTGGTGAAATGATCTTTGTCTGAACTCTGAACCTCTTGGCACAGAAACCAATAGTACCATTTCTGCAGGTTCTTCTGACTGTTTGAACTTTAATGAAGTAGCCCACTCACTTTGCCCTCGGGGATCCTAAGGTGGACACTTGAACCTTGAACTCAGAGTTGAGGAGGAATGTTGGAGACGGCCTTGTCCCTTTCTTAACCTTTTCTCCTGTTCTTGTTGTTTTTTACCCAACCTATTTTTCTTTTTTCTTTTTGCACTGTTTTCTGGAAAAAGAATTATACTGAATTTTGGTGAAATTATCTACGTCTAAAACCTCTTGGCACAAAAACCAATAATTGAAAAGAAAATTTGAACTGATACTAACATTAGGGATTGGGCCGCTCTGATCCAATATCGGTATCGGGTGCTGATCTAGCACTAATTCACGGATCGGATCGGAATTGGGGAGGGGGGGGGGGATTATTTTCTTAATTTTGTCTGCTTTTTGCAAGGTATATTTAAAAAAAAAAATCTTTAATTGGCCAAATCTTTGCCTATACTGTATATTCAAGAAAAATATTGGTATCGGCATAATATCGGTATCGGCAGATATCCAAATTCAGGTATCGGAATCGGATCGGAAGTGAAAAAAGTGGATCGGTGCATCCCTAACTAAAATACCCATTGTAATACATTAGGTCATCACATCAATAAACTACTGTAATGTCCGCAATTCAACTGTTCAGTAGTTTCGTATCGTTATTTTAATAGAAAATGTTCATTTTTTTGATGGCACAGGGGTTTTCTGGTCGAAAACAGTTGTTCTTTCAGTGTAATGGGTTGGAAACTGCTGTGCTTAATATTGTTTGGCCCGCGACCCATGATATTCTTCTGTACTGTATGTGACCCACAACCAAAACACTTTGGTCAATAATAATCTCTATCATTTATAATCTGCATGCAAACCATTTCTTTCAGCTTAATTAAACGTGTCTGTGTGTGTTGCTGCTGCAGCCATCTGACATTAGTCTGCTCTGTTTTGGGCTAAATCACCCCTAAGTCACCTCTTCGCCGGCGCCAGCCTCTGAGTTTGTGTTGGCTGCCTGCCACACACACACACACACACACACGCGCGCGCGCGCACACACACACACACACACACACACACACAGAGTTTCCCCTCCCAGAGTGTGAGTGAATGGCAGTGTTACCTACGATGAAGTAATGGACTCTTGACAAACGTTCATCACAGAGAGTTGGAGGCGTCACGGCCGCTCTGCCCTCCGCTTTCAAATCTGCACACATTTCAAACAAAATCTTTCCGGCTCTGAACTGTGACATCATCATTACGATTACGATTACCGTACAAAAACTTTATTGTCCACAAGTGGAAATTCGTCTTTTTTGGTTCCACCACAGAGACATGTCTCAAAAGATCAAACGCAACAATACACATGAAAAACACATGAAACACATGAAACAATGCAATTATGACAAAAAACCTGGCTAGACATTATGACAAAAAACCTGGCTAGACATCCACATCATGCTCTGAACTGTGACATCACGCTCTGAACTGTGACATCACGCTCTGAACTGTGACATCATGCTCAAACAGTCAGTCAATGATTTTTTTTTAGGTTGTCTTTTTCTGCCTTTTAAGCGGACATGTGTGTCCGTTATGGCTGAGATGTGAGCAGCACGGGATTTCAGTTTGCGTCGCTAAGATGTAGCCTGTAGCCTAAGCCCCTCCCCCGGCTCCATGCTCCACTTTGGCATATGGGGAAAAAATTTAAAAAATTTAACTAAATATATATATTTATATATATATATATATTTATTTAGTCTGAGGGAAATGTTCTGGTTGGCTGGTTCTCTGGGCTCCAACAGCCGCCCACCGACCGGGTTCTCGTGGATGCTGCCCCAACCCCCCCAGACACCCCCTGAGTCAGAAATGATGGAGCTAGCAGCCAGTGGTGGAGGAATGCTAAGATGCACTCCGAGGTAACCGTTAGCCTCCGCGCGCCATGATGCACGGGGCTCCACCTGGGTGCTGACACCTAGTGGTGGAAATCCCCCATGTGAAGGCAGCCGACATGCTGAACTCCTACCATGAAGAAAAAACTCGTAAAGGTGCATTACAGCAGCGATTCATTGTTTAGGAGTCTGGTCATGTAGGGGATTGCACTTTTTCTGCACCGCTCTGTTCTACATCGGACCAAGTCCAGTTGTTTTGCAGAACGTGTCTGGCGGTGGCTAATGACGCTGTCCCCCGTTATCCTCCATAGTGAAGCAGACTGGAGATACAGAGAATCACTTTGTAACACAGAGAGCTTTTTGAAACATTGGAAATGTATGTCCCAAGTAGGGCTGGCTAATGTATCACCACTGTTTCCCCATTCCATATGATTCCGATACGCAAGGTCCCGGATTCGATTCAATTTCCGATACGATTCGATATCGATATTTCAGTTACAATACCAATTTTGCTAGGATATGAAAGAGATTCTCAAAGAACTAATATTGTAAATTTTGCAAAGAACCCTCTAAACCTTGTGCAGTATTAAAAATATTCATGTTTTACAGACGTTTACGAGATCTCGTTGCGCTAAGAACCAAACCAGAGAGTGTAACGGATTCAAGCTTCAAGCTCCCAAAAGGCATTAATTACATCTATATTAAAAGATCCACATTGGAATTTATGCGCAAGTATAATATAATGTAGATGGGGAGATAACAGGAGAAAGTGAAAGCTATGACCAAGTATATGCCATTGTAAATAAGAATTTGTTCTTAATGACTTACCTGGTTAAATAAAGGTTAAATAAAAAGTATATTGGGCTAACTTCTAGTCATTGAAATCCTGGTGAAATCACACAATGTACTCATTTTGCTGGGGACTCCCCTGCGACGCCCTGGTCAAGCTGACGTTCGAGTGTATACTGTTACTGTAGCTGCTGTCGGCAAGGCTCCAAGTCCAGCCTGACGTTGTAGCACGCATTAGTGATACAGGTGCTGCCCGCTGCACAGCACAGACTGCACAGAGCCTGCAGGGGGCGCCACAGGGGGGGGGGGGTCAGGAACCACAGGCAGGAGAGGGAAAGGGGGATCACAAGGGCCGGTGGGGGGGTGACGGGGGGGGGAGGGTGGGGGGTCTGCAGATCTGGGGAGTCAGTGCAGGGCCACAGGCTGTATTAGGCTGTGTGTGTGTAGTGTGTGTGTGTGTGTGTGTGTGTGTGTTTGTGTGTGTGTGTGCGTGTGTGTCTGTCTGTGTGTGTGTGTGTGTCTGTGTGTGTGTGTGTGTGTGTGTGTGTGTGTGTGTGTGTGTGTGTGTGTGTGCGTGTGCGTGCGTGCGTGCGTGCGTGCGTGCGTGCGTGCGCGTGCGCGTGCGCGTGCGCGTGCGTGCGTGTGCGTGTGCGTGTGTGTGTGTCCCAGGCAGACGGTGTCAGCCGAGTGAATGAGAGGGTTAAGTGATGGATTTGTCATCGCGCCCTCGCTCTCTGCACCATGACGGCTCGCTGTGCTGCCCGCTAAATGACTCACACACACACACACACACACACACACACACACACACACACACACACACACACACACACACACACATTATCCTCCATAAGCACACATACATACACACACACACACACACACACACAATCCTCCATAAGCACACACACGATCCTCCATAAGCACACACACACACACACACACACACACACACACACACACCGGCCTATTTCTCACATGGCCGTTATGCAACATGAGTAATATGGTATGCATTTATAAAATGTGAAAGTGCAGCAGGCAGCTCCACCTCATCACAGCAGAGTATGAACACACAACACAGACACACTAAATGCTCCACACATCTCCTCTGAGGACCCCCACCCTGCTGCCCCCCACCGCCCTGCCCCCCACCGCCCTGCCCCCCCGCCCCGCCCAAGGTGAGCCCCCAATCTGTCAGAGGCAGAGTGATGGGCCCAGCTAGCGTTTAATAAAGCACCCCTCTGAGGCCCAGAGTGCATCTGTCACCTGGCCAGCCACCTCCATCACACACACTCAGACAGGCCTGCAGAAGGAAGGGCTGACACAGCAGCCACACAGCACACAACATCCACTCCTAGAACATGACAGGGCTCCAGAGTGCGTGGAAATACACGCATTTTCCCACCTTAAATTCGGCCAGTGCGTGTAAATAGTTTTAGAACACGCACCGGTGCAGCCTGGAATTTATAGCGTTCTTTCCCCCCCCCCCCCCTCCTAAGCCATGTGCTTTGGCATGTGCTTTTGCAAAGATCCGCCCCGCTCTGTCTCTGATTCGCTCAGATCCTCCTCCTCATTATTCCTATTGAACGGCAAGGACGTCCGTTCTGCACAAACCCGCCCCCGCTCTGCCTCTGATTGGCTCTAACACTCTGCCGGGGGGAAACGATAGCGCGTGTGTGAGACGTGACGCAGCACAGTGCCCCGCCCACTCCTCCTCCAGCAACGCCACACCTAAAAAATGAAGAGAACTATAGATTGTTTTTTCGTGACAGCGGCGGCGTACCCAATCGAGTCATTGAAGCAAAACACAATTCCTCGCCAAAACACATCACATGCCGTGACAGGTGTGTGGCAGGCCCAGCCACTCCCATCCCCACAGCGTTTCAACGCCAGGCAGCAGCAAACAGAGCCAGCGAGGAGGCTGACATGATTATCAAATTTAACGTGGCTTATTATATAGGCAAAGATGAGCTGCTGTTTACAAAGTAGAAGTGTCGAATCCCTCTCGAAGAAAAGCCGGTTAAAACATCAATCCAATGACGTCAATCCAATTTACACCTAGTGTTAAGATTGGTCAGATTTACCAACGTGGGATCTGACAAAAAAAAGGTAACGCTTAAAATGTGTTTTGCGGCGGCAAAAGGCGCGGTGTAAAATTGTGGGTGCACCTAAATGTTGTGCTGGTGCACCTAAAGTAAAAAGTAAGGTGCACCAGTGCACCCAAGGTCAAAAGTGAGTCTGGAGCCCTGCATGAAGAAGAAGCCAACTTCACCAATCTTTTAGGTGACCTTAGGTGACCACGACCTTCCATCCGTTTCCTCCATCTATGCCACACGCACCAAACGCAAGATGCAGAGGGTGATCGCCGACCCCTCCCACCCTGCTAGCTCTCTCTTTAAACCCCTGCCCTCAGGTAGGAGGCTTCAGTCTCTGAGGTGCAGGACCTCCCGTCTCAGGAACAGCACTTATCCCGAGGCGGTTCCCCTCCTGAACTCTGACCCTCTTTGCATTCGCACCTTAAGTCGCACCTTAAATCCTAAGGCTTGAATTGAACTTGAACTTGAATTGCACTTTATAGGCAGCTCGAAACTGCTTTTATGAACAAATGCTGCTTGTAAAACTGTGCACTTTATTTATCTATTTCAGCCTCTCTCATATTTTATGTACCGTAAATTCCGGACTATAAGCCGCGGCTTTTTTCCCGTTTTTTGGCCCCTGCGGCTTATATAACGGTGCGTCTTATCTATGGATTTTTTCAGAAAAAAAAAAAAAAAAAAAAAAAAATCTCTCTTTTTTAGCACTCTTTCTAACTATAAATCCACTTCTGTTTTAATTTCCTCTCTTGCCCTCTTTTCACCACACCGCGGACACTGTGTGCACTGTAAAAATAAACAACGGTGGTGTTGTGTTATGTTGTTTTGTTGAAATGTTACGGTAATACGGTAAATGGGAGCTTCCTCAAACAGCCATCTCTTTCCCGACAATCCCCTCTGTGCGTGACCACTTACATATGGTAATTACGGTAAGCAAACGGCCACAAGCCCATCAACTCCCTCCCCCGACTACCAGGAGAAAATCACAAACTTCGGCGAATTCACACAAAGGAAGATCAAGGAATATTCCATCGAACCGGAGCAGATCATAAATATGGATGAAGTGCCTTTGACGTTCGACCTGCCACTCACTCGGACTGTTAACAAGAAGCGCCCTGGAGGATTCTTTCACCAAAAAAAAGCTTTGCTCGTTCTCGACAGCATGAGAACGAGCAGTAGATGATCATGAGGTGGTTTTTCAGACGTGTCGATATAGCAGTTTATCGCAAAAGTGTAATGGAAACACATTTTTCGCATTTGCACGTCATGTGACCCATATTATCCCTTGGAAAAGGAGCGGAAAATAAGTTTGGTAAGTAAGGTTCGATAGCCGTGTCAAAACCTCCGCAGCAAGTGGAAAACTTTGAAGCAACGCTACCTAGCAGAAAGACGAGTGTTGTGCAAAAGCGTAGCCGGGCAAATTAGATAATGTTTAATGGCAGAAATCGGTCCATGGTGACAGCAGGCTGCCTGTGTGCGCGCATTTGGCACAGCGGCGAGATGAGAGGATGAAAAGCACACACTGGTGCGGTGGTGCTGTCTGAAGTGAATACAGTGACTGTGAGTAGGCTAATACATTGCACACGTTTCAGGTGCAATTATAGAACCAAATCAGCCTTTTCCCCCCTCCATCTCTAAATCGGACCAGTTGTAGGCTATTAGGCTACCTTTTTTCCTCTGCCTGTCGCGCTGACTGCATTCACGCAGCCAGCAACATTTTGCGACTCATTTTCTTTTGAATTGATAATCAGGCTCGTTTATATGCATTGTAACTTCATGTTGGGATTTCCATTGACCATTGGTTGGATTTGAGCATGCAGGGGACGGGATATGGGGCAGATCCCCGTGCGTAATCACTGTGGCAGCTGCTGCAACGGGGAATCACTCAAACGCAACTTCAATGGAAACGCCTACAAGTCGCAATTGTACATTGTCGAAGTTGTAGAAATATCGCAATTCTTTTGCGAAAAACTGTAATGGAAACACAGCTATAGATGAAGAGGAGTTCGTTGGTTTTGAGTGACAATGAAGGAGAGAGGAGAGTGGTTGACGAAGCCACCCTGAACCTGTTCGTTTCCGACACTGAAGATGAGGACTTTGGTGGTTTCAGTACGCAGGAAGAAGAGGAAGACGAGCATTAGTGACTTGACTTCTCTGGTTACAGGTTTGCTGCACATATAGCCTATTGTTGTGTGATTTTGTCTGGGGATTAGTGACCTGACTTTTGTTTTGTTTTGTTGAAATGTTAATAAATGGGAGCTTCCCCAAACAGCCATCGCTTTCCCGACATTCCTCTCTGTGCACGAACCCTTTCATATGGTAATTAAACATCAAAACACCCGCGGCTTATAGACCGGTGCGGCTTATAGAAGAAAAAAATAGTCAATTTTGGTCCCGCGGCTTATACACCGGTGCGTCTTATAGTCCGGAATTTACGGTAGTTTTTTTTCCAGTTTTTTTATTCTCTTCTGTGTCTGAATCTGTGATTTGTTATGTCTGTTTTTATGTCTGTTTTTTTAGAGCTGCACTGAAACAAATTCCAATCAACTCTGTTGACATGGCATTCAAGTATTGAATCTTGAATCTTGAATCTAGTCTGCCACTCAGTCCTCATTGTTTTTCACCCTATTCAACAATTCTCCACACTCCATAGTCCCAGCATGGTGTGCAGCCACTTTGATAAACTTTGGCTGGGAGGGGCCTAGGCACGAGAGATGGGCGGGCTGGGTTTGGCGACGTCACTGATCAAGCTACATCACAGATCAAGAGCTCAGCCAATAGAAAGGGATGAAAATTGGGAGTGTACAGCCTTTTTGCCTTTTTGGTTTGTATGGAACTGCATGGGTATGTGAGAAGAGAAGAGGAATTACTCAGATTTACAGTAAATGTCAGGACTTTGACCTGGATTCCTCAAGAACACAGCTAATTTCCAATAGATATTGATTTTCAGCAGAAAAAAGTGGAAAAAGTGTTGAGTATCTCTTTAAATAGCGTGGTGCAGGTTCAAAAGAATATATTAATTTACATTTTGGGCTCCGGATTAGTAATAAAATACCACAGAAAACAGACTTTTTTTACAGGCCCCCAGGGAAGAAATATGGAGAAAAATTTTACTTTTATTTTATTTTATTTTATTTTATTTTATTTTTTGTAGGCATTCTAAATGGCCGTTCAACACCTGTGACATGACTTGTTGCTGGATGTTCTGCAGGGGCTGACATCACAGGTGTACAGTTCCATTTCAGGAACAGTGCCCCCTGCAGTTTACAAAAACAACAGACTCTCACTGCTGTCTGTCGCTGACTGTGCTCACAGTACACACACACAGGCTGCTGTTAGATTGTGTGTGTGTGTGTGTGTGTGTGTGTGCGTGCGTGTGCGTGTGTGTGTGTGTGTGTGTGCGTGTGCGTGCGTGTGTGTGTATGGGTCCGTGTGTGTGTGTGTGTGTGTGTGTGTGCGTGCGTGCGGGTCCGTGTGTGTGTGCGTGCCTGTGTGTGTGTGTGTGTGTGTGTGTGTGCGTGCGTGCATGGGACTGTGTGTGTGTGTGTGGGACAGAGAGAGTGGGAGCTCAGTCAACCTTGTCCAGTGGTGTTGACGCGCTTGTCCCTTTGATTAGGACACAGAGACAGATGTGCAGCTCTCTCTCTCTCTCTCTTTCTTTCTTTGTCTCTCTCTCTTTGTCTCTCTATTTCTCTGTCTCTCTCTCTATTTGTCTCTCTCTCTCTCATGACAATAAATAGATTTCAGGGAAAACAAAACAAAGGAAATATAACAGTGTTATTAGCATTCGGCAAATAATCAATACTGTCTCTCTCTGTGTAGTCAGCTCTCCCTCTCTCTCTCTCTCTCTCTGTCTCTCTCTCCCTCTCTGTCTATCTCTCTCTCTCTCTCTCTCTCTCTGTCTCTCTATCTCTCTCTGTCTCTCTCTCTCTCTCTCTGTGTATTCAGTCCTCTCTTGACCGTGACAAATGTCTTTCTTCACAGCAGTGCTGAAGGTGCGGCTCCACTTTGTGGCCGTGCACAGGTCAACAGCTCGCCTTTGTTCTCTTTAATAAA
>NC_139645.1:17109782-17129782 GCF_964638095.1 Poromitra crassiceps | reverse complement strand
TTATCGTTAGTGCCTCCCTTTTAGACGGCGACGGCGGATTCGCGCTTAGGAAACGACACATTTTGGAACCACCCTCCAGAGTGAAATTGTTTGATACGCTTCCCGCTGAGGGCTCCATGTAACCGCTTTGGAACGGCACATTTCAGAAACTCTGACGTGCCTGCACACGCGATTACGCCATAGCCGTGCGCGAGTTGGCAACCAAATAAAACGTCAGTATGAATGAAGTTTGGCAAACCCACTTCTATGGTAGTTCCCGCTACAATAGGATCAGTTCAGTAGGGCAGTGCAATAAATCATGATATAAAAAATATATATATATACAGTATACTGTATATATATATATATATATCACAATATTTCTTTCCGCAATACTGTATCGATATTTCAGAAAAATAGCGTGATATATCGCCATATCGATTTTTGGTACAGCCGTGTGTTCAGTGACACAATAAAAATACTTTTTATTTCAGTGTGTTCAGTGACACACTCAACACTCCAGTAGTTTTGACTCAATTTGTCCACTAAGTTATCAATATAAAGTGACGTACATATTATTACACTACCCAGGTGGTACACAGCGAATCTAATTTTCAGTAAATGATGTAGAGTATTGCAATATATCGCAATATGTATTGTATCGCAATGTATCGTGATATGATCGTATCGTGACCCATGTATCGTGATACGTATCGTGAGGTCCTTGCCAATACCTAGCCCTACAGTTCAGTTATGGTTATAGCCCCTTATCATACAAGCATGTCTCAAAGCGCTTCACATAGCATCATCACAGTCATATATGACATCATATATCTACACACAACATAGGTTACATACATCATACGACACATTTTTACTAGATGACATTACTATATTAACGCACCCGGGTGGAGATTCAAACCCACCGCCGCCCAGGTGTCTCCAGGACACACAGACTCACGAGGTGAAAACAATAGAGAGCAAAGGTCACAGCATACTTCCTGCTTCGACTAGACACCAGCCTCTGAAAAATATGGGAGATGGTGAACAACCGAGAGGAAATAATTTGTTGTGATTTTTCCTCAATTTACAAGATAACTTTGCTTGTCAAGGAAGCAGCAGTTTGTCGTAAAACTGAAACGTAACGTTTAGTTTTGTATGAAACCGCTCAAGCAATAAACCTCACACCAACACCAACACAGCCTGGCGGGGCAGACGTCACTCGTGTGTAGGCATGGGTCGGTTTGAAAATTTTGAAACCTGTTCGATATTTCCCCCCAAAAAATATCAAACCGGTATATCGAATTTAAAAAAATATATATATATACATATTTTTTTTTTAGTGTAGCCCATAAATGACTGCAGTTGGTGGCGATAATGCACCTCTAAGCTGGTATGCCAACCAGCACTAACACTGAATAAAATAAGCAGAACCATTTAACTGTAACAACACACTGTTTTTATTTCTCATAACTATTCAGCTGAACTTTTCTTCAAACATCAACATAATAAACAAAATACGACTTTTGCCTACTAGTGCAACTTGAGAAGAGGCTAATACGAAAAATAGTGCAATCAGAATGGATTGGCACTATTTATTTATTTTTTCCGGTTCGCACGTGATCAAACCGGTTTGGGCTCGTACACCGAACCAAACCGGAAATCGACCCATGCCTACTCGTGTGTCGTCTTTCTGATTTATAACTTATAGTGCAACAGTTTTACAACAAACTGCCACTTTCTTGACTTGTAAGTTATCTTTCAAATTGACAAACATCATATATGTGTACCTCATGGCACAATTCAAACGGGATCCAAAAAAACGTATTGTCTCTCACCAGTCGCCACTCTTCATATTTTTCAGACGCTGGTTCGCATAGGGCCCTACAGGAAGGGGCGGGACTTTGGATCTGTACAGCAGCCACATGCTGGTAGAGATGAAAGGAGTCTCAGTTAGCTCCTCATGTCCTCCTGTTCCATAAATCCCTGCTGTTGACGCTTTAAGCCGGTGCTCAGCGAGGTTGACATCCATGTAAAACACCATCATGCTGTGTGTGCCTGGGCTCCATCGTGCCAACCTGTAGCCTGCGTTAGCTTGCAGCAGGGTGAGGCCGCTTTGTTGACAACAGAAGTGGAATTAGCAGAGCGCTAAGCCTGAGCAGAGAGCGGCTCTGTCTCTGGATGTGGACTTGGCCAAACGGACTCCTGCCAGCAGGGTTTGGGGCGTCGTGGAGCAGCTACAGATGAAAAGCCACATCTCTGAAGTAGGGTTGAGCAGTCATAAGGTCATATGGTATCTGAAGTAGGGTTGAGCAGTCATAAGGTCATATGGTATCTGAAGTAGGGTAGGGCAGTCATAAGGTCATATGGTATCTGAAGTAGGGTAGGGCAGTCATAAGGTCATATGGTATCTGAAGTAGGGTAGGGCAGTCATAAGGTCATATGGTATCTGAAGTAGGGTAGGGCAGTCATAAGGTCATATGGTATCTGAAGTAGGGTTGAGCAGTCATAAGGTCATATGGTATCTCTGAAGTAGGGTTGAGCAGTCATAAGGTCATATGGTATCTGAAGTAGGGTAGGGCAGTCATAAGGTCATATGGTATCTGAAGTAGGGTTGAGCAGTCATAAGGTCATATGGTATCTCTGAAGTAGGGTTGAGCAGTCATAAGGTCATATGGTATCTGAAGTAGGGTAGGGCAGTCATAAGGTCATATGGTATCTGAAGTAGGGTAGGGCAGTCATAAGGTCATATGGTATCTGAAGTAGGGTTGAGCAGTCATAAGGTCATATGGTATCTGAAGTAGGGTTGAGCAGTCATAAGGTCATATGGTATCTCTGAAGTAGGGTAGGGCAGTCATAAGGTCATATGGTATCTCTCTGAAGTAGGGTAGGGCAGTCATAAGGTCATATGGTATCTGAAGTAGGGTTGAGCAGTCATAAGGTCATATGGTATCTGAAGTAGGGTAGGGCAGTCATAAGGTCATATGGTATCTGAAGTAGGGTAGGGCAGTCATAAGGTCATATGGTATCTCTGAAGTAGGGTTGAGCAGTCATAAGGTCATATGGTATCTCTGAAGTAGGGTAGGGCAGTCATAAGGTCATATGGTATCTCTGAAGTAGGGTTGAGCAGTCATAAGGTCATATGGTATCTCTGAAGTAGGGTATGGCAGTCATAAGGTCATATGGTATCTCTGAAGTAGGGTTGAGCAGTCATAAGGTCATATGGTATCTCTGAAGTAGGGTAGGGCAGTCATAAGGTCATATGGTATCTGAAGTAGGGTAGGGCAGTCATAAGGTCATATGGTATCTCTGAAGTAGGGTAGGGCAGTCATAAGGTCATATGGTATCTGAAGTAGGGTAGGGCAGTCATAAGGTCATATGGTATCTGAAGTAGGGTAGGGCAGTCATAAGGTCATATGGTATCTCTCTGAAGTAGGGTAGGGCAGTCATAAGGTCATATGGTATCTCTGAAGTAGGGTAGGGCAGTCATAAGGTCATATGGTATCTGAAGTAGGGTAGGGCAGTCATAAGGTCATATGGTATCTCTGAAGTAGGGTAGGGCAGTCATAAGGTCATATGGTATCTCTGAAGTAGGGTAGGGCAGTCATAAGGTCATATGGTATCTGAAGTAGGGTAGGGCAGTCATAAGGTCATATGGTATCTCTGAAGTAGGGTAGGGCAGTCATAAGGTCATATGGTATCTCTCTGAAGTAGGGTTGAGCAGTCATAAGGTCATATGGTATCTCTGAAGTAGGGTAGGGCAGTCATAAGGTCATATGGTATCTCTGAAGTAGGGTTGAGCAGTCATAAGGTCATATGGTATTTCTCTGAAGTAGGGTTGAGCAGTCATAAGGTCATATGGTATTTCTCTGAAGTAGGGTTGAGCAGTCATAAGGTCATATGGTATCTCTGAAGTAGGGTTGAGCAGTCATAAGGTCATATGGTATCTGAAGTAGGGTAGGGCAGTCATAAGGTCATATGGTATCTCTGAAGTAGGGTAGGGCAGTCATAAGGTCATATGGTATCTCTGAAGTAGGGTAGGGCAGTCATAAGGTCATATGGTATCTCTCTGAAGTAGGGTTGAGCAGTCATAAGGTCATATGGTATCTCTCTGAAGTAGGGTTGAGCAGTCATAAGGTCATATGGTATCTCTGAAGTAGGGTAGGGCAGTCATAAGGTCATATGGTATCTCTGAAGTAGGGTAGGGCAGTCATAAGGTCATATGGTATCTCTCTGAAGTAGGGTAGGGCAGTCATAAGGTCATATGGTATCTCTGAAGTAGGGTAGGGCAGTCATAAGGTCATATGGTATCTCTGAAGTAGGGTAGGGCAGTCATAAGGTCATATGGTATCTCTGAAGTAGGGTAGGGCAGTCATAAGGTCATATGGTATCTCTCTGAAGTAGGGTAGGGCAGTCATAAGGTCATATGGTATCTCTGAAGTAGGGTAGGGCAGTCATAAGGTCATATGGTATCTCTGAAGTAGGGTAGGGCAGTCATAAGGTCATATGGTATCTCTGAAGTAGGGTAGGGCAGTCATAAGGTCATATGGTATCTCTCTGAAGTAGGGTAGGGCAGTCATAAGGTCATATGGTATCTCTGAAGTAGGGTAGGGCAGTCATAAGGTCATATGGTATCTCTCTGAAGTAGGGTAGGGCAGTCATAAGGTCATATGGTATCTCTCTGAAGTAGGGTAGGGCAGTCATAAGGTCATATGGTATCTCTGAAGTAGGGTAGGGCAGTCATAAGGTCATATGGTATCTCTCTGAAGTAGGGTTGAGCAGTCATAAGGTCATATGGTATCTCTGAAGTAGGGTAGGGCAGTCATAAGGTCATATGGTATCTCTCTGAAGTAGGGTAGGGCAGTCATAAGGTCATATGGTATCTCTGAAGTAGGGTAGGGCAGTCATAAGGTCATATGGTATCTCTCTGAAGTAGGGTAGGGCAGTCATAAGGTCATATGGTATCTCTGAAGTAGGGTAGGGCAGTCATAAGGTCATATGGTATCTCTGAAGTAGGGTAGGGCAGTCATAAGGTCATATGGTATCTCTCTGAAGTAGGGTTGAGCAGTCATAAGGTCATATGGTATCTCTCTGAAGTAGGGTAGGGCAGTCATAAGGTCATATGGTATCTCTGAAGTAGGGTTGAGCAGTCATAAGGTCATATGGTATCTCTCTGAAGTAGGGTTGAGCAGTCATAAGGTCATATGGTATCTCTCTGAAGTAGGGTAGGGCAGTCATAAGGTCATATGGTATCTCTGAAGTAGGGTAGGGCAGTCATAAGGTCATATGGTATCTCTGAAGTAGGGTTGAGCAGTCATAAGGTCATATGGTATCTCTCTGAAGTAGGGTAGGGCAGTCATAAGGTCATATGGTATCTCTGAAGTAGGGTAGGGCAGTCATAAGGTCATATGGTATCTCTGAAGTAGGGTAGGGCAGTCATAAGGTCATATGGTATCTCTCTGAAGTAGGGTAGGGCAGTCATAAGGTCATATGGTATCTCTCTGAAGTAGGGTAGGGCAGTCATAAGGTCATATGGTATCTCTGAAGTAGGGTAGGGCAGTCATAAGGTCATATGGTATCTCTGAAGTAGGGTTGAGCAGTCATAAGGTCATATGGTATCTGAAGTAGGGTAGGGCAGTCATAAGGTCATATGGTATCTCTGAAGTAGGGTTGAGCAGTCATAAGGTCATATGGTATCTCTCTGAAGTAGGGTTGAGCAGTCATAAGGTCATATGGTATCTCTGAGTCGGGTTGAGCAGTCATAAGGTCATATGGTATCTCTGAAGTAGGGTTGAGCAGTCATAAGGTCATATGGTATCTCTGAAGTAGGGTTGAGCAGTCATAAGGTCATATGGTATCTCTCTGAAGTAGGGTTGAGCAGTCATAAGGTCATATGGTATCTCTGAAGTAGGGTTGAGCAGTCATAAGGTCATATGGTATCTCTCTGAAGTAGGGTAGGGCAGTCATAAGGTCATATGGTATCTCTCTGAAGTAGGGTTGAGCAGTCATAAGGTCATATGGTATCTCGGGGTATTTGAAAATAGCAACGTATCGTGCGTCCTGGTTAGGTGGCTCACCTGGTAGCACGCGTATGACGGAGGCCCGCCCCTTCGTGCGGCCGACGCGGGTTCGAATCTGACCCGAGGTCCTTTGTTGCATTTCATCCCCCTCTCTCTCTCTCTCTCTCTTCTCTCTCTCTCTCTCTCTCCACCTTTCCTGTCTGAAGGAAAGAAGGAGTGAGGGATGAGAAGAGAGAGAGAAGGAGCGAGGGATGAGGAGGGGAGAGAGAGAGGAGTGAAGGATGAGGAGAGAGAGAGAAGGAGCAAGGGATTGAGAAGGGGAGAGAGAGAGAAGGAGTGAGGGGATGAGAAGAGAGGAGCAAGGATGAGGAGAGAAGGAGCGAGGGATGCAGAGCAATAGAGAGAGAAGAGTGAGGGATGAGGAGAGAGAGAAGGAGTGAGGGATGAGGCGAGAGAGAGAGAGGAGCGAGGGATGAGGAGATAGAGGAGTGAGGGAGGAGGAGAGAGAGGAGAGGAGCGAGGGATGAGGAGAGAGAGAGAGAGAGGAGTGAAGGATGAGGAGAGAGAGAGGAGTGAGGGATGAGGAGAGAGAGAGAGTGAGGGACGAGGAGAGAGAGAGAGAGGAGTGAGGGATGAGGAGAGAGAGAGAGAGAGAGAGGAGTGAGGGATGAGGAGAGAGAGAGAGGAGTGAGGGGATGAGGGAGAGAGAGAGGAGTGAGGTATGAGGAGAGAGAGGAGAGAGAGAGAGAGAGAGAGGAGTGAGGGAATGAGGAGAGAGAGAGAGAGGAGGAGTGAGGGATGAGGAGAGAGAGGAGTGAGGGATGAGGAGAGAGAGAGAGGAGTGAGGGATGAGGAGAGAGAGAGAGGAGTGAGGGATGAGGAGAGAGAGAGAGAGAGAGAGAGGAGTGAGGGATGAGGAGAGAGAGAGAGAGAGAGAGAGGAGTGAGGGATGAGGAGAGAGAGAGAGGGATGAGGAGTGAGGGATGAGGAGATCGAGTTAGAGGAGTGATGTGGTGGAGGTATAGAAGCAGTGAGTGTGTGCAGAGAGGCCTGGCCAGCCTGCTGCTGTAATGAACATTAGAGCTGCGGCATAAATTTAATGACCTGTGAAACAAACAGCACGCCCCCCCCCCCCCCCACCCCCACACACACACACACACACACACACATACACACACACACACACACATACGTACACACATACACACACACACACACAGCTTTGGCCGAGCCCCCCAACCCACCCCTCCCTCCCCCACCACACACACACACACAACACACACACAGCACGGCCGAGCCCCCCAACCCCCCCCCCCCCCCCCCTCCACACACACACAGCGTTGGCGAGCCCCCCCCCCCCCCCCACCCACACACACACAGCTTGGCCGAGCCCCCCCAACACCCCCCCCCCCCGAACCTGAACCTGTTAAACACACACGTCAGCCTTCTGAAACAGACTCAGAGATGTGACAGTGTATACACACTGTACATCTCTTCCTCTCTGAACCTGTTAAACACACACGTCAGACCTTCTGAAACAGACTGAGATGTGACAGTGTAAACACACTGTACATCTCTTCCTCTCTGAACCTGTTAAACACACACAGTCAGCCTTCTGAAACAGACTCAGAGATGTGACAGTGTAAACACACTGTACACCTCTTCCTCTCTGAACCTGTTAAACACACACGTCAGCCTTCTGAAACAGACTCAGAGATGTGACAGTGTAAACACACTGTACCTCTGTTCCTCTCTGAACCTGTTAAACACACACGTCAGCCTTCTGAAACACACTCAGAGATGTGACAGTGTAAACACACTGTACATCTGTTCCTCTGAACCTGTTAAACACACACGTCAGCCTTCCTGAAACACACTCCAGAGATGTGACAGTGGTAAACACACTGTACATCTGTTTCCTCCTCTGAACCTGTTAAACACACAACGTCAGCCTTCTGAACACACACTCAGAGATGTGACAGTGTAAACACACTGTACATCTGTTCCTCTCTGAAACCTGTTAAACACACACGTCAGCCTTCTGAAACACACTCAGAGATTGTGACAGTGTAAACACACTGTACACCCTCTTCCTCTCTGAACCTGTTAAACACACACGTCAGCCTTCTGAAACCACACTCAGAGATGTGACAGTGTAAACACCACTGTACATCTGTTCCTATCTGAACCTGTTAAACACACACGTCAGCCTTCTGAAACAGGGTCACCTCCCTCTTGTACCTGGAGAATGAATAGCATGTCGCGGCATGTTAGCAGCACAGGCACGCCTAACTAACGGGATATGAATAGCATGGCGGCTAATGCTTCTGTGCGTTAGCGGCTTCGCTAATGAATAGCTTATATAGCGAGTCATGATAAATAGATACCAGTGCTGCTCACTGTACAGCAGGTCAGCAGGTAGGAATGAACGGCAGTGTTCCACCTTTACATTTAGCCTCCCAAGGTTCACCTCGTAACTTAAGTGTGGCAGCATGGCCACATGGGGCAGCGTTGAAAACCCTGTTTCATATTTCAAGAAGACACCGTGGTTTTGTTGACCTTGCGAGCCAGCTGGATTCAGATTAAATCAAGATCACACGACAACTCCATCTTACCAATCTATTGGTTTGAGTCTGAACCAATAGCAGACAAAGCAGGAAGCAAGATGCCATCACAGTAGATGAAGCTGATGTGTGCCAGTCCAGACGCTGGAGCCGGTCTGCAGGTACGGAGGAGTAGAGGGAGCGCTCTCGGCCTGATCAGTCGAGGTGCAGCGGGGGGCGGCGCAGGGGAGACTAACGAGCCCAGATTAGTCTGTGTGACACCACGTGAGGAGGCTGCTCCAGTGCTCCAAGCCGGAAAGAAGGCTCAGCGGCACCTGGCCAGGAATACAGTTCTGTCTGTGACCCTGCAAAATATATATATATATATATAAAATTAATACCGTGACATTATTCAATTTTGTGCAAGGGCAGTACAGGCGTATATGTTCCACTACATGGGATTCACGCTCATGTTCAGTAGCTCTGACTCAGTAATGGGGACTGGAACACTGGAACACGGAGACCTGGAGACTCGACCTGGACTGGAGACATGGTGACTTGTCTTGAACGCTGCCTCAGGCAAGAGACGATATGCAGAGGAGCTGCAGTCTGCTCCCCAGCCAGGCTTCTGAACATCAACGCACGCGTGTCTTTCCCATGTGGAGCGGGAGCGTTCAGAACCTGCCATCTGTTTGTTTGTGTCTCGTGTTTGTCCTGCAGAGTGTGTGTGCGTGCATGCGTGTGTGTGCGTGTGCGTGTGTGTGTGTGTGCGTGCGTGTGTGTGTGTAGCGCGGGGTCCCTGGGCCCAGCGGAGGACTCACTCTCGCTTTGCGCGTCACGCTGTGCGTCACGCTATGAGAGGATGAATATTTGAGAAGCAGAGGAGCCGTGTGCGTTCCCCGGGCCTGCCGCGCCGCCGCTGCATTAGCTTAGCAGAACCTTTTACCCTCCGAAGCCGTTCCAGACATAAACGTGTGCTCAAAGTATAGCTACTCTCCTGGCTGTTATTCTGTGTGTCTCACTGAGGGGGGAAGGTCACCTAACTAAGTGCTGCTGGCACAGCTGAAGCCCACAGAAATGAATAAGTAAAGTCACCGGTGACAACAAGCCCCGACACGACAGGGGAGACGCTAAGTGCTTTGATAGGCAGAGAGGACAGGTGTATATATAGAGAGGCAAAGTGAACCTCACTTCCTGCTTCAGCACCGTACCAGAGATTTTCTTCCGCAATTTATTTTCCCATAGACATTTCGTAAAATGCATATAAAAATAGTTTTCCTTGGTCGAACCAAACGGTTCAGCTATATTTAGAATCGGGAGAGACCATAGAACATTTCATTCGGACCCCAAAACAAAAAAAACAACAACATTGAAGAAATATTTTCTTGAAACCCGCATTTTTTTACGTTTTGGTCCGAGTGAAATGTGATGCGATCTCTCCCGTTTCTAAATATATCTGAACCGTTTGGTGAACCAGTAAAACTCTTTTTATAAGCATTTTACGAAATGTCGATGGGAAAATAAATGGCGGAAGGAAATCTCTGGTACAGTGCTGAAGCAGGAAGTGACGTTCCACTTTGGCTCTCTATTGGGAGAAACGAGGTTCAGGCACTGCTGAGTTTCCTTTATTTATTTAATTATTATTTGTTTATTTAATTTTAGAAGGACGACGCATGAATGATTTAAGATGGAGGAGTGAAATGGGGAAAATATGATACGGGAGGTGTTACCGGCCTCTAGATTGTCCGTCCGCAAGCCCGCTCTCTTCTGCACTGGATGAGGATTCTTTACATATACTTTTAGGTCTATAGGTCTTATTGAGCCGTAAAATTATTGATTGAATATAGAATATGTCGGTTTAAGGAATTGAGTATGCATCTACGTTGTCAGTAATAGACTGACGACTGTCTACCCATAGAATTCTACTTTGTGCACTTTTCTTTCTTACTTTCTCACTGTCTTTCTCTCTATTTCTGTCACTCACTGAAAAAGTGTCCATATCAGCAAATATTTAAGTCTTAATATTGAGAGCTATTGTAGGATATATATATATATATTGCAGCCGGGGGTTGGGAATCTAAGACAGAAATTTGTGGGGAAAATACTGTGAATGAAAACCTACCAACTTGATGAACTTAATTTCACGATGTAGATAAAGTAGTAAACCTGATGCCCGTGTGTTATGGTCATTGCTGTGGAGACATCTTCCACCTGGTTGATGATGTCTTTCAGAGTCAACCAAAAATATGCCAAAGATAGGATTTTCCCAAGTTTTCTCTCGCAAATTTCGGAGATTCTTTTTCTGACTTGAATCTCAAAAATTCAGTTTTTTCTCCTTAGAATAATACACTGTCGTCAAAATGCCCCAAATAATCATCTTTAAAGGTTCCCACGGGTTACCAAAAAAGGGAATGTCATAAGGGAGAGAGAGTACCACGGCCAGAATCAATTATTTTTCAGGATAGATTTTTGTTGTCGTGCTCTACACACAAACCCAAACACACACAGACACTAACACACACACACTGACACTAACACACACACACACACACACACACACACACACACACACACAAACACACACAGACACTAACACACACACACAAACACACACACACACTCCCATTTGCTTGACCATGCCATGCGGCTCGGCGGCGCAGGCGGGAGATGTGGGTTGTCCGTAGCGAGCCATCAATCACAGCGCTAACGACAGCTCCATAAACTCCAGGGCAGCAGCCAGCTAGCCTAGCCTAGCCTAGCCTAGCGGGCTCTGCTGTGCTGCGATAGCATTCACATCGCCCGCCGCACTCCACTTCCTTCCTGCTGACCTCCGCACAGCAGAGGTGGCGAGGACAAGACTGCTTATCTGCCCCCACCCCCCAACACCCCCAGCCCCACCCCCCAACACCCCCACCCCACCACACAGAGTCTGCCCCCACCCACCCCCCAAAACACACAGTCTGCCCCCCACCCCCCAAAACACACAGCCCACCACAGCGTCTGGGTGGTAGGAGCACTGGGCTGTCAGCAGTGATGTAGTGTGCTGAACAACAAGGTGGTGAACTGTGACCTTCAGTGTGATCAGCCTCAGCAAACACACACAGCATGAGAAACTACAATCTGATACGCGTTACAAGGAGCAACTCACCCTAAAAAAAATCAAGAATACATATTTTTCATCTCACCTATTCATCCATCTCTAGGTCGTTATGGTGGGAGTTACCGAGTTTTGGAGATATCGGCTATATAGAGATGTCTGCCTTCTCCCGAATATAATGGAAGTGGATGGCACTCGGCTTGTGCTTCTCAAAGCATTAGAAAAACTCAACAGCAGAGCAGCCACCTGGGTGATGCACGGCAGCCGGGTTGAGCCAGAACGCTCACCACACATCAGCTATCACGATGGAGAGTTGAGGACTGAAAGAGCAAATTAAATATCAAGGGATAGAGACACTGCGGAGCGCGTCATCATTCAGAAACCACGCCCAAAACGGGGGAAAACACAAACTCCCGTCCAATCCTGGCGTTCTCCTATGTCGCGTGCATGGTCGGGTGTTGGACACAAAGATCATATATAGAGAAGATGAACACTCCAACTTACTTCATTGACAGCAACATCCACATTTTTCTTCTCGCCAATTCTCAATGGCTTCCTTGTTTTCCTCTGGAGTACAAAAAAAAACTTTAACTGACGATTTTTTACATTTGTTGTCTGTGCAGCCCCACCACACAACAGCTTTTAGCTATGTTTAATTCAAGGAAAATGACGCTGGTGTGTGGAAATGAACGGAGCTTTTCCCCCGTGATGGGCGTGGCCTATTTCATGCAGTGTCTCTATGATTAGGTGGCCATGATCGAAGGAAGGCCTGTGTGGGAATTTAGTCAGTGCACCGGGGTTACACCCCCCAGTGCACCGGGGTTACACCCCCCAGTGCACCGGGGTTACACCCCCCAGTGAACCGGGATTACACCCCCCAGTGAACCGGGGTTACACCCCCCCAGGGGACCAGGGGTTAAACCCCCAAGGGCACCGGAGTTACACCCCTACTGGACCACAGAGAGTCAGAACCTCGGTTTAACATCTCATCCGAAGAATGGGGCTCACTCTAGGACAGAGTCCCCGTCTCTGCCCTGGGGCATTGGGACTGCTCATCCAACACCACTTCCAGCACCAGCTGGTCTCCCATCCAAGGACTAACCCATAGACAGTAAATATATGGACATAGCCTACCATTTTTTGGAATCCCTAGTGTGGCCTGTCGCCATCTTGGGGTTCGTGCGCAGCTCACCAGAGATGGGGGGGTTTCCCAGAGGCGCAGCAGCCGCGCATTCTATTGGTCCGT
The DNA here is from genome assembly GCF_964638095.1 of Poromitra crassiceps. NCBI lineage: Eukaryota > Metazoa > Chordata > Actinopteri > Beryciformes > Melamphaidae > Poromitra > Poromitra crassiceps. Next base: position 17,116,897 of record NC_139645.1, on the reverse strand, counting down.
GATTGGCAAGCTACGCAATCACTGGACAGGCGACCTGTCAATCACCCCCAAAGCATAGTATTTTCTATCGTCTATTTTACTCTACCGGGTGAGTTAAGTACTTTGAGAGAAACGCAAACCGGAGTCAAATCCCTTGTATGTGTAAGCTACATACTTGGCCAATAAAGGTGATTCTGGTTCTGATCAGATTCTGATGTAGGGGTAAAAGGGGTCAACTGGGTTTTGGCTTCACTCTCCATGATAAAAGCCTATCCTGGTTTGGGTCGCTGCGGTTCTTTGGATGGTGAAATGAACTTGAGAGCTTTGTGGTCTACATATTGACGGGTGTGTCTGCACAGCTGAGCCCTTTTGTGGAGGCAGCGTGTGTGTTTGGTTGTGTGTGTGTCGCGTTTTGTCCCAGTTCCGCCTCTTTGTATACAAACCCGTGGGAGCAACAATGCCAGTGTGTGTGTGCCTTCCTGTGCCTATTGTTGCAGCCGCGTCTGCGTTGCCCTCGCTAACATCCACTCGTTGTAAGGTGGAGACAATAGCTGTGGACAAGACAGGGTACCATGTGTCTGCGCGGGGCAGGCTTCACTCTGCAGGCCCTTCCTGTCGCCTCCATCGACCCCTGACCTCTGACCCCTAGCCACGGACCACTCTGCCTGTCGTGTCAGTGCCCCCGCTAAGCTCCACGCTGTGCTGTGAGAACCTGCAGCTTCTCCTCAGGAGAGGATGAAACTACTATCTCCATTAGTAAAATGTTAAAAAAAACAATAGCAAATGCCCACCACAAGTTATCAGAGACCAAAATTATTCTTCAAATTGTTTGTCTTACCAGCAGCAAAAAAATAATAATAATAATTGTATTGATTAATTTTCGGACTATTCACAAATAGATGAATCAGCTAATCGTGTCAGCAGTAATCCATACAGTACAGACGTGTCTAGACTGTGTGGCTACTGTTCTATAACATTCAACATTTTGCTGTTTTTTATTTTCTCCAGACACATTTCTTTTAATTGTAACAAGTAGGGTTGTAACAATAAATCGCGAGACAGCAAAAAATCGACACCCAAAAACTTTGCGAAAATCGTATCGAAAACTCAGTATCGCGAATCGTGAGTTGAGTGTATCATTACATGCCTAGTGAACAGTAAGCCAACTTGTGTTAAAGCCTCTCAAACTAGTTTTCCCACGGCCCACCTTCAAAAGCACAACACCGGGCCGGCAGAGGCTGAAACACAACGTTCCTCTCATGTGTTTACCTCCCCCTCATATTGTACGGCAGAAACGGAACGTTTGAACTGTTCAAACCGCTTCTTCAACGGCTTTTCAATTAACTTCCAGACCTGAAGCTATATCGCCGCTGTGTCGCGGAAGAAAAGCAAAAAGTATTCAAAGTAGTCCTACTACTAGGCGTTTTTTTTTTTTTGTGCTTTGAAAAGCACACTTCCTGTACTGAATTTCTTCCATTTCAAATCACCTTGTCTCATTTGCGGGTGGGGGGGGCGGGGTTTGAAATGAAACCTCCTCGTCAGTCAGTTCTTGTCAGTAAGGAAAGCTCGCTGGCTTCTTTCCCAGAGATATTATGCTCCCGCCTGCCTGCCTGCACTGCTGCTTCACCCCTCTACCCCGCATTGTTCTGCAGGATCTGGTTCATGGAGGTGGGGGTGGAGGAGGCTGGGAGGAGGGGGGAAGCTAGCTAGGTAATGGGACCCTCGTTCCTGCTTCTCTGTGCAGGTTGAATGGGTGCCCCCCCCCCCCCCCCCCCCCCCCACGTTCTCACTGTCTTTCTCTGTGTTTCTGTCACGCTGTCTCTCTCTCCCTCGGTGAAAAATCGTCCGCATCAGCAAATCTTTAAATCTAATATTGAGAGCTTTTTTTTTTTCGTTCTTTTTTTTTTTCACTGCAGCCGGCGTAGAGGGGTAACAGTAACCCAAAGAAAAATGTCATTTTGGAGATGAACGTGGGAAATTTGTGCGCACTGTGAATGAAAACCGACCAAACTTCGTTAATTTCTCTATCTAGAAAAGTAAAGTCTATGATAGCTGTGTTGTGCTCAATCTGCTGTGGAGATGTGGAGTCGTCTTCACACTTGCTTCAGATACAGATTCAGAAATACTTTAATGATCCCACAGGGGGAAATTGGGAAATGCACGTTTTTGATGCTGTTTTTCAAAGGGAACCAAAATATGCCAAAAAAGATTTTTCCACTTTTTTCCCTTGCAAATTTCTGACATTCTTTTTCTCACAACTGTCTGACTTTTATCTCAGAAATTCAGACTTTCTTTTTTTTTCCGTTAGAAATAATATACGCCTTCGTAAAAAATGCCCCAAAAATCATCTGTAAATGGAACTAACTCACTGCTATGTCCCCTCATTCTGTCCTGCATTGTTCTACAGGATCTGGTTCATGGAGGTTGAGGTGGAGGAGGAGGGGGGTAGCTAGGTAATGGGACCCTCGTCCCTGCTTCTCTGGGCAGGTTGAATGGGTCCTTCCACTCTGACTCTCTGAATGGGGCGAGCTGGGCCCAGGTTGTGGGCTCGGGTTTCTCCAGCCCGGCCCGGCTTTCTGACAGATCCATATTTCAAAGTGCTGGGATGCCATGTTCACATGTCCCATAACACACACACCCCCTACACACACACACACACACACACACACACACACACACACACACACACACACACACACACACACACACACCCCTCCTCTTATTCCCAAACCCCACCTCACATATCCACAGGCTGGGAATTACACCAGGGTCATCAGGGTCTACTGCTACTACTAATATTACTACTATAGCCCTTTTCCCACATGCGCTTTGTACCGCAAAATGACCGGAACGTGGTCTAATGCCTGCATGTGAGAAAGGCGCCGTGCCGGTATAAGCGCGACCCCGTCGTCCCCGACATTTCACCACTTTCGACCCAGTCAGAAGAGCGGTATGCGCTTTAGCGGATACTAGTGAGAAACGGGTGCAGTCATTTTCTGCGACACTCTCATGGGCGAGTTGTACACACGTTGCTTAATGTTCCAGCGGGCATAATCTAATCATTCGCGCACATTAAAGCAAACTGGCGAAATGATCTTGTGATAATAAGAGCAGTAGCCTATGTCAGCTTCATGTGTGGGTGTGCTGATTTTCCCCTCTCCTCTCTGCTCGCTCTCTGGCCACAGTCCGTCCTCCTCCTTCAGTCACAGCCCGACAGGGACTAAGCAAATGCACGAAGCGAATTGTGGAAGTATTTTGCTTACGTTGCCGACAGCGAAGGCAAGCCCGGACACATCAAACGAAACCAGTCTGTAAGTGCTTCAACGCGACGCAGGTGAACGGAGCAAACTTATTTCACCATTCGGAGTTTTGCCGACACGTCACTCCCCACTCGCTCTGCAGTGCCCCCCACATACAGGCAATTTCGCTGGTAGATTCCGACATGCGAGAGGAGAGGTGTGAAGGGAAATGTCCGATATTGACTTACAGGTAATTTTCCGGTACGCATGTGGGAAAACGGCTTATGACTACTGCTGCTGCTGCTGTTACACACACACACACACACAGACACACACACAGGTATCACACAGACACACACACACACACACACACACACACACACACAGGTATTTATTCTGTAACGTATTTTAATGATGGCAAAATGTTACACAAACAAGAAAACAAAAATATATTCAGTCATTTTGTTCCAAACGTTTAAAATGACAAAATGCTTTAGAGTGGGGGGGGGGGGGATGTGTCATTAAAGTGTTGACTGCTAACATGGTCTCTCAGAGCAACACTACTGGGCCTCTCACAAAATAGCAGAAGCAACCGCAGTAAAACAGGATGTGTGAAGAATAGGTGCCAAAACTATAGAGGGAATGCACGTGACGTCACGGACGCGACAGTCAGTGCGGGTACGCCCACTCAGCTGCAGTGAGTGTCAAAACGTCTAAACAAGCCAGGCGCCGCCGCCGGGTCACGGTGTTTAGCGTTCAGCTTCCGCGAGAAAACAACAAAAATGGGAAAGTGCTGTTGTGCCATTGACTGTAAAAATAGATTCAACAAGGCGTCGGAGGTATCTTTTTACAGGCTGCCGAAAGCTAATGAAACGGTCCGGTCTTCTCTGCAGCTATCCAGGGTTTCAATGAGGGCTTTCATTCTCTGGCTGTGTTTTACCTGCACATATATAACGTTACATGAGTGACAGTGTTAACTATGATTGAACAAAGCTAGCGTGTGTTAGTGACAGCGTATGCTATATTTTTCTTAATAAAAGTTGTAATAAAATAAATATTTACCTCTCCACATACAACCAGAATATCCATTGCTGTCCTCGTTACTTTAATGTCGCCAACAAATCCAGCCTTGAAGTACGACCACGCGTCCATGCTCTTGTATGCTTTCATGCTTTGGTTTGTGTATTTCCCCGGCGTCGATATTAAGTACATATAAATGTCAGGAAACCCTATTCCTGGCCACATGTCTACGTCCATGGACCACTGGTTCTTTGGCAAGCTGTAAGGGTCACATTCGAGTCCAACTGCCTTTAATTTGAGCAGATAATCGTTTATATTAGCCGTGGTTTCGCTACTACCCCTGGCGCAAGCCACTGTTTGTTTTGGAAATTTGACACTTAGTGCTGCTCAGTCCGGCTGAGGGGGCGTGTTCTGGAGGGGGCGTGGCGTCGGTGCATTCCCTCTATACAAGTTGTTCAATTAACCACAATTCAATTAACAATTCAATTGACCAAAACCAATTAACAATTCAATTAGCCACCAAGTTGTTCAATTAACCACCGAGCCTTTACAGAGAAGGACTCATACAAGTGCAGTTGCTCCTATGGCACCTAGGAAGCCCAACAGCCTTGTGATTAAAGTTCGAAAGAAAGTTGCTAGTTCTGATGTTGTCAGTTGTAGTTCAAATGGAGAGTGTGCTGTATACGCAGGCGTTGGAGTCGGTGTCTAGTCTTCGCCGTCTGTTGATTTGAAGTGGTCCTCGTCGATAGTGAAATAGATGTGACCTTCGTCGCTTAGGAACTCCACTGCCTGTTTGACGACAGCCGGAGCGATGGTGCTCAGTCGCAGCTTCAGGTCCTGAATGCTGATGCCTGGTGCATCCGGGCAGCCGCTTATCAAACTCAGCACCTGCTTCTGACTTGGGCTCAACCCCCTGGTGGCCATGTCGTCTGCGCCCGAATAGCCTCCTCCCGTGTTCATGACGCTATCGTTCATTCCTCCGTGACCTCCGTCTACTCCCCAGCCACCATGGTCTGTGGTTTGCTGTGTATCAGCTGTGCTTGCACCACCTCCAGCATGTGGGAGGTGATTTCGTTCATGTCCTCCAGGGGCCTCACACTGAACGCCACCAGGGACCTGTGATTCTGGAAGGAGCGCAGGTTGCCGGAGACTTTGACGTAAGTGCCTGGTGGCAGGACTTTGCTGTCCACACCGGGGTCCTCGTTGTCCACCCACTGCCTCACGTCCACGGGAGCTGCTGTCATGTCGTCCACCTTGTACTGGATGTTGGTCCTGGATCTGTCCGTGTTCCTGATAACACCCACGACGGTGACCCGGTTCACCTCCACCTCTCCTACCCTGAAGGACTCGTCAGCCTGGGGGGCAGACATCAGCTGAGACACGGTGCACGGGGTTATGTAGGAGGCACGCGTTCTCCACTTCTTCTCTCCTCCCTGGAGGAAGCAGATGATGCAAAGCCTCCAGGAGACTGGCTGGATCCTCCACTGTCGCCTGCTTGATTCCACATGTTGTTCTTGGCGTCTTCTATAACGAACAATGAAATAACTGAACTGTTATGAAGGCTGAACCTTAAAGAGTGTAGGAGTGCAGGAGAATTATCGTACATGAGGGTCAAAATGATCGTTTTTTGGATGGAAATGATCAGCGACTAACGCGAGCAGCTGCTTCTCCTTCTTCTTATGGCTTTCCGGCCTTGCGTCTTCCACCACCTTTATATAGCCTCAGCCAGGAAGGATTCATGACATCACTGATGACATCACAATTGCTCGAGTGACATCACTGATGACAACACAATTGCTCAAGTGACATCACTGATGACATCACAATTCCTGATTTATGACATCACTGATGATGTCACAAACAGACAGCCCACAAAATCGAAATCGTGACTAACTACCGCCCGCCCACTTATATTTTGGAAATATCGAATATTCTTGAAATGTTGTATTATTAACTAAAATCAGGCCGGAGCGGACCTGGCCTGGCCTGGCTTGACCTGGCCTGGATTGGCATGGCATGGTTTGGCCTGGCATGGCCTGGCTTGACCTGGTCTGGCATGGCTTGGCCTGGCAATGGCCTGGCTTGACCTGGCATGGCATGGCTTGGCCTAGCATGGCCTGACTTGGCATGGCCTGGCTTGGCATGGCATGGCCTGACCTGGCTTGGCCTGGCTTGGCATGGCTTGGCCTGCTTGTTACAGCAGCTGTGGAGCGTGTGCAGCCTGGTACAGCAGACAGTTGTTTTTACAGCAACAGCCTGTGGGTCAACCTGCAGCTGGCCGCAGCCCAGTGCCCAGGGGAGAGAGAGAGAGAGAGAGAGAGTGTGTGTGTGTGTGTGTGTGTGTGTGTGCGCGCGTGCGTGTGTGCACCCACCTGTCCCCATGGCTGTAGCCTGTGCTTAGCGGGCTAAGTCTGGTGGCTAACCCTTAGCGCCCGGGCGTTTGGCAGTATGACCACTGCTAGATTAATCCATTCCACACTCCATCAGTCACCGGGCACAGGTTATTAGCACTGGGGCAAGACACACACACACACACACACACACACACACACACACTCATACACACACACACACACACACACACACACACAGACCCTTCACCCTTGTGACTTCGCCGTCTACCTCGTCCCCAAAGTTTGCAGAGGTGGCCTTGGTGGTGAGAGGCCATTTGTCAAAACCCAGCCAGAGTCTCCACTTGGCTCCTTTTAATAAGGCTACCCGGGCTCTGGGAGTACACACACACACACACACACACACACACACTCACACTCACACTCACACCACAACTCACACTCACACACAGAGACTCACACCGCACGCACAGACACGCACACACACACACACACACACACACACACACACACACAGACAGACTCA
>NC_139645.1:17080319-17109582 GCF_964638095.1 Poromitra crassiceps | reverse complement strand
GGGCTCGTACACCGAACCGAACCGGTAAAACCGGAAATCGACCCATGCCTACTCGTGTGTCGTCTTTCTGATTTATAACTTATAGTGCAACAGTTTTACAACAATCTGCCACTTTCTTGACTTGTAAGTTATCTTTCAAATTGACAAACATCATATATGTGTACTAGGGCTGTTGAAACGAATTTTGATATTCGAATATTATTCGAATTTAATAATTATGAACGAAATTCGATTATTAATTTTTAAAAAAAACGATTTTTTTTTTTTTTTTTTTTTTTTTTTTTTTTTTTTTTAGAACACTAGAACAGTGACAAGTTCTGACAACATACTTGAAGAAAAGAGTGTTAACTGAAGTTGACTGTTGAAGCTGCTATACTGATGTAAACCTACCTGTAGCTCTTAAAATGTATGTTCATTCATTGTTAACTGAAGTTGACTGTTGAAGCTGCTATACTGAATGTAAACATGTAGCTCTTAAGTGCAATACGTGACTGATTTTTTTTTTGTTCATGGCTCATTGTTGTTTTGGCAAAGTTTACTTATTTGTTTATTGATAAGGAGCTCAAACAAAGGCTGTGTCTTTTTTTATTATCAATTATTTTATTTTAGCATTTCAGACAGCACCAATACATCACTGATGAATATTAACTAAGCTCTGGTTATCTGACCTATTTTCTAATGCAATGAATGTATGTACATTGTACAAGGAACATGTTTTCTTAAATAAACATCATTGCTGGACTATTTGTGATAAGCCTAATATTATTTTGAATATTCATCCACCATTCACTTTTCCATCTACATTTGGTAAAATGCTTAGAAAAAGTTTTACTTGGTCAAACCCAAAGATTCAGCTATATTTAGAATCAGAACATAACATAAGAGAAGACAACAATTCACTCAGACCAAAAATAAATAAATATTCGAATATAATTTGAATATTAAAATGTATAAAGCACTGAAATTCGAATTTGATTATAGAGGGAGATTGACAGCCCTAATGTGTACCTCATGGCACAATTCAAACGGGATCCAAAAAAACGTATTGTCTCTCGCCAGTCGCCACTCTTCATATTTTTCAGACGCTGGTTCGCATAGGGCGGTACAGGAAGGGGCGGGACTTTGGATCTGTACAGCAGCCACATGCTGGTAGAGATGAAAGGAGTCTCAGTTAGCTCCTCATGTCCTCCTGTTCCATTAATCCCTGCTGTTGACGCTTTAAGCCGGTGCTCAGCGAGGTTGACATCCATGTAAAACACCATCATGCTGTGTGTGCCTCGGCTCCATCGTGCCAACCTGTAGCCTGCGTTAGCTTGCTGCAGGGTGAGGCCGCTTTGTTGACAACAGAAGTGGAATTAGCAGAGCGCTAAGCCTGAGCAGAGAGCAGCTCTGTCTCTGGATGTGGACTTGGCCAAACGGACTCCTGCCAGCAGGGTTTGGGGCGTCTTGGAGCAGCTACATCTCTGAAGTAGGGTTGGGCAGTCATAAGGTCATATGGTATCTCGGGGTATTTGAAAATAGCAACGTATCGTGCTGGTTAGGTGGCTCACCTGGTAGCACGCGTACGACGGAGGCCCGCCCCGTCGCGCGGCCGACGCGGGTTCGAATCTGACCCGAGGTCCTTTGTTGCATTTCATCCCCTCTCTCTCTCTCTGTCTCTCCCCCTTTCCTGTCTGAAGGAAAGAAGGAGTGAGGGATGAGAAGAGAGAGAGAAGGAGCGAGGGATGAGGAGGGGGAGAGAGAGAGAAGGAGTGAAGGATGAGGAGAGAGAGAGAAGGAGCGATGGATGAGAAGGGGAGAGAGAGAGAGAAGGAGTGAGGGATGAGGACAGAGAGAGAAGGAGAGATGGATGAGAAGGGGAGAGAGAGAGAAGGAGTGAGGGATGAGAAGGGGAGAGAGAGAGAGAAGGAGTGAGGGATGAGGACAGAGAGAGAAGGAGAGATGGATGAGAAGGGGAGAGAGAGAGGAGTGAGGGATGAGAAGGGGAGAGAGAGAGAGAAGGAGTGAGGGATGAGGACAGAGAGAGAAGGAGAGATGGATGAGAAGGGGAGAGAGAGAGGAGTGAGGGATGAGAAGGGGAGAGAGAGAGAGAAGGAGTGAGGGATGAGGACAGAGAGAGAAGGAGAGATGGATGAGAAGGGGAGAGAGAGAGAAGGAGTGAGGGATGAGAAGGGGAGAGAGAGAGAGAAGGAGTGAGGGATGAGAAGAGAGAGAGAAGGAGCGATGGATGAGAAGGGGAGAGAGAGAGAGGATGTGAGGGATGAGAAGAGAGAGAGAAGGAGCGATGGATGAGAAGGGGAGAGAGAGAGAGAAGGAGTGAGGGATGAGGAGAGAGAGAGAGAGGAGTGAGGGATGAGGAGAGAGAGAGAGGAGTGAGGGATGAGGAGATGAAGAGGAGTGATGTGGTGGAGGTATAGAAGCAGTGAGTGTGTGCAGAGAGGCCTGGCCAGCCTGCTGCTGTAATGAACATTAGAGCTGCGGCATAAATTTAATGACCTGTGAAACAAACAGCACGCCCCCCCCCCCCCCCCCCCCCCCCCACACACACACACACACACACACACACAGCGTGGCTGAGCCCCCCACACACACACATACACACACACACACAGCATGGCGGAGCCCCCCCCCCCCCCCCCCCCCCCCCCCCCCCCCACACACACACACACACAGCGTGGCCGAGCCCCCCACACACACACACACACACACACACACAGCGTGGCCGAGCCCCGCCCACACACACACACATACACACACACAGCGTGGCCGAGCCCCCCCCCACACACAGACACATACACACACACACACACACACCACAGCGTGGCGAGCCCCCCCCACACACACACACATACACACACCACACACCCAGCGTGGTCGAGCCCCCCCCACACACACACACACACACACACAGCGTGGCCGAGCCCCCCAACACCCCACAAGCCACACACACACACACACAGGCACAGCACGGCGCCCGTGAATGCTAGTGTGTCTATTCTTAATACAGACTCAGAGATGTGACAGTGTAAACACACTGTACATCTCTTCCTCTCTGAACCTGTTAAACACACACGTCAGCCTTCTGAAACACACTCAGAGATGTGACAGTGTAAACACACTGTACACCTCTTCCTCTCTGAACCTGTTAAACACACACGTCAGCCTTCTGAAACAGACTCAGAGATGTGACAGTGTAAACCACACTGTACATCTCTTCCTCTCTGAACCTGTTAAACACACACGTCAGCCTCTGAAACAGGGTCACCTCCCTCTTGTACTGGAGAATGAATAGCATGTCGCTGCGCTCGCGGGTTAGCAGCACAGCAGGCCTAACTAACGGGATATGAATAGCATGGCGGCTAATGCTTCTGTGCGTTAGCGGCTTCGCTAATGAATAGCTTATAAGCGAGTCATGATAAATAGATCCAGTGCTGCTCACAGTACAGCAGGTCAGCAGGTAGGAATGAACGGCAGTGTTCCACCTTTACATTTAGCCTCCCAAGGTTCACCTCGTAACTTAAGTGTGGCAACATGGCCACATGGGGGCAGCGTTGAAAACCCTGTTTCATATTTCAAGAAGACACCGTGGTTTGTTGAGCTTGCGAGCCAGCAGGATTCACATGAGATCACGATCACACGAACTCCATCTTACCAATCTATGGTTTGAGTCTGAACTAGGGATGTTCATTTTGAAAATTTTCCAAAATCGATAATCGGTGAAAATTAACAATCAATTATCGATTATCGATCATATTAACACAATTGACTGCCAGACGTTTTTTTCTTGCTGTAGGTAGCTTCTGCCAAGCCGTTTTTTGAGGATTGTGGCTCATTTTACAGGAGCCGAGAATTATTTTCTGCTTGGAGTTTGTGAACATACAATATCTCAAAAGTACTAATAGAATGGTGTACTTTCTCTGTCTAAAAGAGTTAGTTTGGTAGAGTTAGTAGTTATGTAAGCATTAGCAGTTGAATACAGCATGGTTTTAGCGGTCGAAAGAATATTCAGAGATAAACAGCTTTTTGTGAAATTCGATAGAACTGTCACTTTAACCATTCATTTTTTGGCTCTCTCTCTCTCTCTCTCTCTCTCCCTCCCCCTCGTCGCTCTCATCTCTCTCTCTCTCTCTCTCCCCCTCGCTCTCCCTCCCTCTCTCTCTCTCTCCCTCCCTCTCGCTCTCCCTCCTCTCTCTCTCTCTCCCTCCCTCTCGGGAGAGAGACGCACTAGGTTTAATCCTAGTGAGAGGGGGAGAGGGAGAGAGAGGAGAGAGAGAGAGAGAGGGAGGTGGAGGGAGAGAGAGAGAGCGAGAGAGAGAGAGAGGGAGAGAGCGAGAGGCAACTCCTCCCTCTTCTTGCCTGCAGCGGCCGTCACAGTCTCAGTGCTTTTGCTGCTGTCCTGTGCCTGTCGATCTGCACGGCTGCTGTGTTGAGGAAGTCGGCATGGACTCGCTTGCTTCTTGGAGTTTTGAGTTTGAGAGAAGCTTTTGCGATTCTGGTCATATTATGCTGCGTGTTTCAAAGTGTGTTCCACCTGTAATGTATTATGTAAATTTGCAATCCCGTATCGCCAGCAATCAGCGTGAAAATGAAAGCGCCTTCGCCAATCCACCTCATGAGAATGGCTTCAGTCACACTGCTTTTTGCTTGCCTTCCTCCTTCCTTGTCGCCCACTTAGTGGGTCGTGGAATGGGTTGTACACGTTGTACACGTCCAATACCTATATAAGAGATGTAAAAGGCTTAGATGCACAACCTACCGTCAAAAAAAAAAAATCGATTTTTTTGACGAGTACACTCGTCGCTGGCAGTTAACAGCTGGATTGTGTTTGACGAGTACACTCGTCGCTGGCAATCAAGGTGTTAATACTTAGAAAATTTTCAATATTTTCAATTTTTTTTTTTTTTACAAAATGAATGGCTATGGCAGAAAATACGAAAGACGACGTGTTCTCCTCAATGAACTCTTTATTTCAATGTGTCTCCTCTCCAACACTGCTGTCCCCGGCGCATGCCGGTGTGAATTCCCCATGTTTAAAACAGTTTTGTTGGCACAAAGACCCGTGCCCAGCCAGAAAACTAGAGACTATATGAAGCTCCACCTCACGTTAGTCGGCTGTGCAATGGAGTGGGGCGAGGAGGAACGAATTCCACCCAAACCTAGTCCAAAAAAAAATATATAATAATTAATAATTAAAAAATCGATCCAAATGCCACAGGATCGATTCCAATCCTTAACGATCAATTATCGATTTTCAATAATTGAGGAACATCCCTAGTCTGAACCAATAGCAGACAAAGCAGGAAGCAAGATGCCAACACAGTAGTGAAGCTGATGTGTGCCAGTCACACGCTGAAGCCGGTCTGCAGGTACGGAGGAATGGAGGGAGCGCTCTCGGCCTGATCAGTCCAGGTGCAGCGGGGGGCGGCGCAGGGGAGACTAGACGAGCCCAGAGCGAGCTCAGATTAGTCTGTGTGACACCACGTGAGGAGGCTGCTCCAGTGCTCCAAGCCGGAAAGATGGCTCAGCGGCACCTGGCCAGGGAATACAGTTCTGTCTGTGGACCCTGCAAAAAAAAAAAAAAAAAAAAAAAATATATATATATATATATATATATATATATATATATATATATATTAATACCGTGACATTATTCAATTTTGTGCAAGGGCAGTACAGGCGTATATGTTCCACCTACATGTGGATTCACGCTCATGTTCAGTAGCTCTGGACTTGGACTCTGACTCAGGTAATGGGGACTGGAACACTGGAGACCTGGAGACTCGACCTGGACTGGAGACATGGTGACTTGTCTTGAACGCTGCCTCAGGCAAGAGACGATATGCAGAGGAGCTGCAGTCTGCTCCCCGGCCAGGCTTCTGAACATCAACGCACGCGTGTCTTTCCCATGTGGAGCGGGAGCGTTCAGAACCTGCCCATCTGTTTGTTTGTGTCTCGTGTTTGTCCTGCAGAGTGTGCGTGTGTGTGCGTGTGTGTGTGTGTGTGTGCGTGTGTGTAGCGCGGGGTCCCTGGGCCCAGCGGAGGACTCGCTCTCGCTCTGCGCGTCATGCTGTGCGTCACGCTATGAGCGGATAAATATTTGAGAAGCAGAGGAGCCGTGTGCGTTCCCCGGGCCTGCCGCGCCGCCGCTGCGTTAGCTTAGCAGAACCTTTTACCCTCCGAAGCCGTTCAGACATAAACGTGTGCTCAAAGTATAGCTACTCTCCTGGCTGTTATTCTGTGTGTCTCACTGAGGGGGGAAGGTCACCTAACTAAGTGCTGCTGGCACAGCTGAAGCCCACAGAAATGAATAAGTAAAGTCGCCGGTGACAACAAGCCCCGACACGACAGGGGAGACGCTAAGTGCTTTGATAGGCAGAGAGGACAGGTGTATATATATAGAGAGGCAAAGTGGACCTCACTTCCTGCTTCAATACCGTACCAGAGATTTTCTTCCGCAATTTATTTTCCCATAGACATTTCGTAAAATGCTTATAAAAATAGTTTTCCTTGGTCGAACCAAACGGTTCAGCTCTATTTAGAATCGGGAGAGACCATAGAACATTTCATTCGGCCCCCAAAACAAAAAAAACAACAACATTGAAGAAATATTTTCTTGAAACCCGCATTTTTTTACGTTTTGGTCCGAGTGAAATGTGATGCGATCTCTCCCGTTTCTAAATATATCCGTACCGTTTGGTTTGAACCAGTAAAACTCTTTTTATAAGCATTTTACGAAATGTTGACGGGGGAAAATAAATGGTGGATGAAAATCTCTGGTACAGTGCTGAAGCAGGAAGTGACGTTCCACTTTGGCTCTCTATTGGGAGAAACGAGGTTCAGGCACTGCTGAGTTTCCTTTATTTATTTAATTATTATTTGTTTATTTCATTTTAGAAGGACGACACATGAATGATTTAAGATGGAGGAGTGAAATGGGGAAAATATGATGCGGGAGGTGTTACGGTCCTCTAGATTGTCCGTCCACAAGCGACAAGCCCGCTCTCTTCTGCACTGGATGAGGATTCTTTACATATACTTTTAGGTCTATAGGTCTTATTGAGCCGTAAAATTATTGATTGAATATAGAATATGTCGGTTTAAGGAATTGAGTGTGCATCTACGTTGTCAGTAATAGACTGACGACTGTCTACCCATAGAATTCTACTTTGTGCACTTTTCTTTCTTACTTTCTCACTGTCTTTCTCTCTATTTCTGTCACTCACTGAAAAAGTGTCCATATCAGCAAATATTTAAGTCTTAATATTGAGAGCTATTGTAGGATATATATATATATATATATATATATATATATATATATATATATATATATATATATATATATATATATATATATTGCAGCCGGGGGAAGGGTGGGTGGTAATATTGGGAATCTAAGACAGAAATTTGTGGGGAAAATACTGTGAATGAAAACCTACCAACTTGATGAACTTAATTTCACGATGTAGATAAAGTAGTAAACCTGATGCCCGTGTGTTATGGTCATTGCTGTGGAGACATCTTCCACCTGGTTGATGCTGTCTTTCAGAGTCAACCAAAAAACTTTTTCTGACTTGAATCTCAAAAAATCAGTTTTTTCTCCTTAGAATAAAACACTGTCGTAAAAATGCCCCAAATAATCATCTTTAAAGGTTCCCACGGGTTACCAAAAAAATGGAATGTCATGTAGGGAGAGAGAGTACCACGGCCAGAATGAATTATTTTTCAGGATCGATTTTTGTTGTCGTGCTCTACACACAAACACACACAGACACTAACACACACACACAAACACACACAGACACAAACACACACAGACACTAACACACACACACACACACACACACAAACACACACAGACACTAACACACACACACAAACACACACACACACTCCCATTTGCTTGACCATGCCATGCGGCTCGGCAGCGCAGGCGGGAGATGTGGGTTGTCTGTAGCGAGCCATCAATCACAGCGCTAACGACAGCTCCATAAACTCCAGGGCAGCAGCCAGCTAGCCTAGCCTAGCCTAGCCTAGCGGGCTCTGCTCTGCTGCGATAGCATTCACATCGCCCGCTGCACTCCACTTCCTTCCTGCTGACCTCCGCACAGCAGAGGTGGCGAGGACAAGACTGCTTATCTGCCCCCACCCACCCCCACCCCACCACACAGAGTCTGCCCCCACCCACCCCCCAAAACACACAGTGTGCCCCCCACCCCCCAAAACACACAGTGTGCCCCCCACCCCCCAAAACACACAGCCCACCACAGCGTCTGGGTGGTAGGAGCACTGGGCTGTCAGCAGTGATGTAGTGTGCTGAACAACAAGGTGGTGAACTGTGACCTTCAGTGTGATCAGCCTCAGCAAACACACACAGCATGAGAAACTACAATCTGACACGCGTTACAAGGAGCAACTCACCCTAAAAAAAATCAAGAATACATTTTTTTCATCTCACCTATTCATCCATCTCTAGGTGGTTATGGTGGGAGTTACCGAGTTTTGGAGATATCGGCTATATAGAGATGTCTGCCTTCTCCCGAATATAATGGAAGTGGATGGCACTCGGCTTGTGCTTCTCAAAGCATTAGAAAAACTCAACAGCAGAGCAGCCACCTGGGTGATGCTGCACGGCAGCCGGGTTGAGCCAGAACGCTCACCACACATCAGCTATCACGGTGGAGAGTTGAGGACTGAAAGAGCAAATTAAATATCAAGGGATAGAGACGCTGCGGAGCGCGTCATCATTCAGAAGCCACACCCAAAACGGGGGAAAACACAAACTCCCGTCCAATCCTGGCGTTCTCCTATGTCGCGTCCATGGTCGGGTGTTGGACACAAAGATCGTATATACGGAAGATGAACACTCCAACTTACTTCATTGACAGCAACATCCACATTTTTCTTCTCGCCAATTCTCAATGGCTTCCTTGTTTTCCTCGGGAGTACAAAAAAAACCTTAACTGGCGATTTTTTACATTTGTTGTCTGCGCAGCCCACCACACAACAGCTTTTAGCTATGTTTAATTCAAGGAAAATGACGCTGGTGTGTGGAAATGAATGGAGCTTTTCCCCCGTGATGGGCGTGGCCTATTTCATGCAGTGTCTCTATGATTAGGTGGCCATGATGGAAGGAAGGCCTGTGTAGGAATTTAGTCAGTGCACACCCCCCAGTGAACTGGGGTTACACGCCCCAGTGAACCGGGGTTACACGCCCCCCAGGGGACCAGGGGTTAATCCCCCAAGGGCACCGGAGTTACACCCCTACTGTGGACTATGGACATAGCCTACCATTTTTTGGAATCCCTAGTGTGGCCTGTCGCCATCTTGGGGTTCGTGCGCAGCTCACCAGAGAGGGGGGGGTTTCCCAGAGGCGCAGCAGCCGCGCGTTCTATTGGTCCGTGATTGGCAAGCTACGCAATCACTGGACAGGGGACCTGTCAATCACCCCCAAAGCATAGTCTTTTCTATCGTCTATTTTACTCTACCGGGTGAGTTAAGTACTTTGAGAGAAACGCAAACCGGAGTCAAAACCCTTGTACGTGTAAGCTACATACTTGGCCAATAAAGGTGATTCTGGTTCTGATCAGATTCTGATGTAGGGGTAAAAGGGGTCAACTGGGTTTTGGCTTCACTCTGATAAAAGCCTATCCTGGTTTGGGTCGCTGCGGTTCTTTGGATGGTGAAATGAACTTGAGAGCTTTGTGGTCTACATATTGACGGGTGTGTCTGCACAGCTGAGCCCTTTTGTGGAGGCAGCGTGTGTGTGTTTGGTTGTGTGTGTGTCGCGTTTTGTCCCAGTTCCGCCTCTTTGTATACAAACCCGTGAGAGCAACAATGCCAGTGTGTGTGTGCCTTCCTGTGCCTATTGTTGCAGCCGCGTCTGCGTTGCCCTCGCTAACATCCACTCGTTGTAAGGTGGAGACAATAGCTGTGGACAAGACAGGGTACCATGTGTCTGCGCGGGGCAGGCTTCACTCTGCAGGCCCTTCCTGTCGCCTCCATCGACCCCCTGACCTCTGACCCCTAAGCACGGACCACTCTGCCTGTCGTGTCAGTGCCCCCGCTAAGCTCCACGCTGGGCTGTGAGAACCTGCAGCTTCTCCTCAGGAGAGGATGAAACTACTATCTCCATTAGTAAAATGTTTAAAAAAAACAATAGCAAATGCCCACCACAAGTTATCAGAGACCGAAATTATTCTTCAAATTGTTTGTCTTACCAGCAGCAAAAAAATTATAATAATAATTGTATTGATTAATTTTCGGACTATTCACAAATAGATGAATCAGCTAATCGTGTCAGCAGTAATCCATACAGTACAGACGTGTCTAGACTGTATGGCTACTGTTCTATAACATTCAACATTTTGCTGTTTTTTATTTTCTCCAGACACATTTCTTTTAATTGTAAGAAGTAGGGTTGTAACAATAAATCGCGAGACAGCAAAAAATCGACACCCAAAAACTTTGAGAAAATCGTATCGAAAACTCAGTATCGCGAATCGTGAGTTGAGTGTATCATTACATGCCTAGTGAACAGTAAGCCAACTTGTGTTAAAGCCTCTCAAACTAGTTTTCCCACGGCCCACCTTCAAAAGCACAACACCGGGCCGGCAGAGGCTGAAACACAACGTTCCTCTCATGTCTTTACCGCCCCCTCATATTGTACGGCAGAAACTGAACGTTTGAACTGTTCAAACCGCTTCTTCAACGGCTTTTCAATTAACTTCCAGACCTGAAGCTATATCGCCGCTGTGTCGCGGAAGAAAAGCAAAAAGTATTCAAAGTAGTCCTACTACTAGGCGTTTTTTTTTTGGTGTGCTTTGAAAAGCACACTTCCTGTGACTAACTGAATTTCTTCCATTTCAAATCACCTTGTCTCATTTGCAGGGGGGGGGGGGCGGGGTTTGAAATGAAACCTCCTCGTCAGTCAGTTCTTGTCAGTAAGGAAAGCTCGCTGGCTTCTTTCCCAGAGATATTATGCTCCCGCTGCCTGCCTGCACTGCTGCTTCGCCCCTCTACCCCGCATTGTTCTGCAGGATCTGGTTCATGGAGGTGGGGGTGGAGGAGGGGGTAGCTAGCTAGGTAATGGGACCCTCGTTCCTGCTTCTCTGTGCAGGTTGAATGGGTGCCCCCCCCCCCCACGTTCTCACTGTCTTTCTCTGTGTTTCTGTCACGCTGTCTCTCTCTCCCTCGCTGAAAAATCGTCCGCATCAGCAAATCTTTAAATCTAATATTGAGAGCTTTTTTTTTTTTGTTGTTTTTTTTTTCACTGCAGCCGGCTTAGAGGGGTAACAGTAACCCAAAGAAAAATGTCATTTTGGAGATGAACGTGGGAAATTTTGTGCGCACCTGTGAATGAAAACCTACCAAACTTCGTATAATTTCACTATCTAGAAAAGTAAAGTCTATGATAGCTGTGTTGTGCTCAATCTGCTGTGGAGATGTGGAGTCGTCTTCACACTTGCTTCAGATACAGATTCAGAAATACTTTAATGATCCCACAGGGGGGAAATTGGGAAATGCAGGTTTTTGATGCTGTTTTTCAAAGGGAACCAAAATATGCCAAAAAAGATTTTTCCACTTTTTTCCCTTGCAAATTTCTGACATTCTTTTTTCTCACAACTGTCTGACTTTTATCTCAGAAATTCAGACTTTTTTTTTTTCCGTTAGAAATAATATACGCCTTCGTAAAAAAAAAAGCCCCAAAAATCATCTGTAAATGTAACTAACTCACTGCTATCTCCCCTCATTCTGTCCTGCATTGTTCTACAGGATCTGGTTCATGGAGGTTGAGGTGGAGTGGGGGGGGGGGGGGGTAGCTAGGTAATGGGACCCTCGTCCCTGCTTCTCTGGGCAGGTTGAATGGGTCCTTCCACTCTGACTCTCTGAATGGGGCGAGCTGGGCCCAGGTTGCTGGGCTCGGGTTTCTCCAGCCCGGCCCGGCTTTCTGACAGATCCATATTTCAAAGTGCTGGGATGCCATGTCCCATAACACACACACCCCCTACACACACACACACACACACACACACACACACACACCCCTCCTCTTATTCCCAAACCCCACCTCACATATCCACAGGCTGGGAATTACACCAGGGTCATCAGGGTCTACTGCTACTACTAATATTACTACTATGACTACTGCTGCTGCTGCTGTTACACACACACACACACACACACACACACACACACACACACACACACACAGACACACACACAGGTATCACACAGACACACACACACACACACAGACACACACACAGACACACACACACACACACACACACACACACACAGGTATTTAGTCTGTAAAGTATTTTAATGATGGCAAAATGTTACACAAACAAGAAAACAAAAAATATATTCAGTCATTTTGTTCCAATCGTTTAAAATGACAAAATGCTTTAGAGTGGGGGGGGGGAATGTGTCATTAAAGTGTTGACTGCTAACATGGTCTCTCAGAGCAACACTACTGGGCCTCTCACAAAATAGCAGAAGCAACCGCAGTAAAACAGGATGTGTGAAGAATAGGTGCCAAAACTATACAAGTTGTTCAATTAACCACAATTCAATTAACAATTCAATTGACCAAAACCAATTAACAATTCAATTAGCCACCAAGTTGTTCAATTAACCACCGAGCCTTTACAGAAAGGACTCATACAAGTTCAGTTGCTCCTATGGCACCAAGGAAGTCCAACAGCCCTGTGATTAAAGTTCGAAAGAAAGTTGCTAGTTCTGATGTTGTCAGTTGTAGTTCAAATGGAGAGTGTGCTGTATACGCAGGGGTTGGAGTCGGTGTCTAGTCCTTCGCCGTCTGTTGATTTGAAGTGGTCCTCGTCGATAGTGAAATAGATGTGACCTTCGTCGCTTAGGAACTCCACTGCCTGTTTGACGACAGCCGGAGCGATGGTGCTCAGTCGCAGCTTCAGGTCCTGAATGCTGATGCCTGGTGCATCCGGCAGCCGCTTATCAAACTCAGCACCTGCTTCTGACTTGGGCTCAACCCCCTGGTGGCCATGTCGTCTGCGCCCCGAATAGCCCCCTCCCGTGTTCATGACGCTATCGTTCAATTCCTCCGTGACCTCCGTCTACTCCACAGCCACCATGGTCTGTGGTTTGCTGTGTATCAGCTGCGCTTGCAACCACCTCCAGCATGTGGGAGGTGATTTCGTTCATGTCCTCCAGGGGCCTCACACTGAACGCCACCAGGGACCTGTGATTCTGGAAGGAGCGCAGGTTGCCGGAGACTTTGACGTAAGTGCCTGGCGGCAGGACTTTGCTGTCCACACCGGGGTCCTCGTTGTCCACCCACTGCCTCACGTCCACGGGAGCTGCTGTCATGTCGTCCAACCTTGTACTGGATGTTGGTCCTGGATCTGTCCGTGTTCCTGATAACACCCACGACGGTGACCCGGTTTCACCTCCACCTCTCCTACCCTGAAGGACTCGTCAGCCTGGGGGGCAGACATCAGCTGAGACACGGTGCACGGGGTTATGTAGGAGGCACGCGTTCTCCACTTCTTCTCTCCTCCCTGGGAGGAAGCAGATGATGCAAAGCCTCCAGGAGACTGGCTGGATCCTCCACTGTCGCCTAGCTTGATTCCACATGTTGTTCTTGGCGTCTTCTATAACGAACAATGAAATAACTGAACTGTTATGAAGGCTGTAACCTTAAAGAGTGTAGGAGTGCAGGAGAATTATCGTACAATGAGGGTCAAAATGATCGTTTTTGGATGGAAATGATCAGCGACTAACGCGAGCAGCTGCTTCTCCTTCTTCGTCTTATGGCTTTCATGCCTTGCGTCTTCCACCACCTTTATATAGCCTCAGCCAGGAAGGATCATGACATCACTGATGACATCACAATTGCTCGAGTTACATCACTGATGACATCACAATTGCTCGAGTGACATCACTGATGACAACACAATTGCTCAAGTGACATCACTGATGACATCACAATTCCTGATTTATGACATCACTGATGATGTCACAAACAGACACAGCCCGCAAAATCGAAATTGTGTACTAACTACCGCTCCCGCCACTTATATTTTGGAATATCGCCATATTCTGGAAATGTTGTATTATTAAAGTCAAACTGAACCCGTTCGGAGCCCAAGTGGCGCGTGGGCCGGAGTCAGTTTCAGACTGAAAACATAACTTGTCTGAGATGACAGGTTGAGAGGCGGGTCATAGTAGCATGTTGATGATTTGATTTGACAATTCTGGGGACTGGATTGGGCTTTGGCCAATCCTGGCGTGTTCCGCCCCCAAATCGATTGGGATTCAGCGTGTTTCTGGCCATCTGGTGCTCCTCGGGAAGAGCCTGGTGATGCGAGCTACGCGAGTAGAGCCGCAGCAGGCAGCCGGCTGCCTTTTGTGTGGTGCGGAGCGAAGAGTGCAGCCGTCGGCCTGGAATCTCCGAGGAGCCAGTTATATTTCTTTGCATTGTTAGACATTACCGTTTGCTTTTTTTTCGTATGTTACCTACAATTGGCCAAGTTAGTAGTTAGTTTATGGGCTAGAAACTCTGCCAGATGACACTAGTCGCCATTTTCTCCTTCATTTGGAAGAGAAAATGATCCTGAATGAAGATTTGATTGACAGCTGCCATGTCTGATATGATTGGTTGAAATGGGGTAGAAATTTGATAGTACTAACTTTTGAATGTGAAAAAGTAAAGAAATTAGATTTTTGTGAATTTTTTGGCATACCTTATTAAATAGGTGCACTGAATACCCAGGTATTTGAACTACAATAAAAGAAAAGTCATTTTTGGGTTCAGCTTGACTTTAACTAAAATCAGGCCGGAGCGGCCTGGCCTGGCTTGGCATGGCTTGGCCTGGCCTGGCTTGGCAAGGCCTGGCTTGGCATGGCTTGGCCTGGCCTGGCTTGGCCTGGCTTGGCATGGCCTGGCCTGGCTTGGCATGGCTTGGCTTGGCATGGCCTGGCCTGGCTTGGCTTGGCCTGGCCTGGCTTGGCCTGGCCTGTCATGGCTTGGCTTGGCATGGCCTGGCTTGGTATGGCTTGGCTTGACCTGGCCTGGTTGGCATTTCCTGGCCTGGTTTGGCTGGCCTGGCTTGGCCTGACCTGGCTTGGCCTGCTTGTTACAGCAGCTGTGGAGCGTGTGCAGCTGGTACAGCAGACAGTTGTTTTACAGCAACAGCCTGTGGGTCAACCTGCAGCTTGGCCGCAGCCAGTGCCCAGGGGAGAGAGAGAGAGAGAGAGAGAGTGTGTGTGTGTGTGTGTGTGTGTGTGTGCACCCACCTGTCCCCATGGCTGTAGCCTGTGCTTAGCGGGCTAAGTCTGGTGGCTAACCCTTAGCGCCCGGGCGTTTGGCAGTATGACCACTGCTAGATTAATCCATTCCACACTCCATCAGTCACCGGGCACAGGTTATTAGCACTGGGGCAAGACACACACACACACACACACCACACACACACACACACACACATACACACACACACACACACACACACACACACACACACTCATACACACACACACACACACACACACAGTCCCTTCACCCTTGTGACTTCGCCGTCTACCTCGTCCCCAAAGTTTGCAGAGGTGGCCTTGGTGGTGAGAGGCCATTTGTCAAAAACCCAGCCAGAGTCTCCACTTGGCTCCTTTTAATAAGGCTACCCGGGCTCTGGGAGTACACACACACACACACACACACACACACACACACACACACACACACACACACACTCACACACACACACACACACACGCACGCACACGCACACACACACACACACACACACACACACACACACAGACTCACAGACTCACACGCACGCATAGACACACACACACTCACACACACACACACACACATACACACCACAGACAGACTCACACACACACACACACACTCACACAGACACTCACACACACACACACACATAGACTCTTTGCACATGCTGGTAGCAGCTCTGTCTTGTCCCGCGGGGCTTATAAAAGTCCCATTAACATGGCCCTCCTCATTGGTCCTGACAGGTTGATCAATTAGGCACCTCCCCCGCTGACCTCCGGCCCCACTGTGACAGAGAGGTCACACACGATGATCGCCGGACCTGCACACACACTCTAACTCTCTCTCTCTCTTCCTCTCTCTCTGTCTCTCTCTCTCTCTCTTCCTCTCTCTCTCTCTCTTCCTCTCTCTCTGTCTCTCTCCTCTCTCTCTTCCTCTCTCTCTGTCTCTCTCTCTCTCTCTTCCTCTCTCTCTCTCTCTTCCTCTCTCTCTGTCTTCATCTCTCTCTCTTCCTCTCTCTCTGTCTTCATCTCTCTCTCTTCCTCTCTCTCTGTCCCCCTCTCTCTCTCTCCTCTCTCTGTCTCCCTCTCTCTCTTTCCTCTCTCTGTCTCCCTCTCTCTCTCTTCCTCTGTCTCTCTTCCTCTCTCTCTCTACCTCTCTCTCTGTCTCCATATCTCACCCTCTCTCTCTCCGTCTCCATCTCTCTCTCTATCTCTCTGTCTCTCTCTTCATCTCTCTCTGTCTCCCCTCTCTCTCTTCCTCTCTCTCTTCCTCTCTCTCTGTCTCCCTCTCTCTCTCTTCCTCTCTGCCTCTCCCTCTCTGTCTCTCTCTCTTCTTCTCTCTCTGTCTCCATCTCTCTCTTCCTCTCTCTCTGTCTCCATATCTCACCCTCTCTCTCTCTGTCTCCATCTCTCTCTCTCTCTGTCTCCCCTCTCTCTTTCTCTCTCTCTGTCTTCATCTCTCTCTCTCTTCCTCCCTTTCTCTCTCCCTCTGTCTCTCTCCCTCTGTCTCCCCCTCTCTCCTTCCTCCTCTCTCTGTCTTCATCTCTCTCTCTCTTCCTCCCTTTCTCTCTCCTCTGTCTCCCCTCTGTCTCTTATCTGTGGCTGGTACAGCGTGTTGGTGGCGTGCTCGTGTGTCCGGCGCTCGGCTGATATCCCAGCATGCATCTGTTCTCTGGAGCATCATACTTACTTACCTGAGACACATCCGATCCTATCTCTGCTCTCGACACCACCGAAACACACACTCCACTCTGTGTAGCGCGCGCGTGTGTGTGCGTCTGTGTGTGCGTCTGTGTGTGTGTGTGTGTGTGTGTGTGTGCGTCTGTGTGTGTGTGTGTGTGCGTCTGTGTGTGTGTGTTGTGTGTGTGTGTGTGTGTGTGTGTGTGTGTGTGTGTGCGTCTGTGTGTGTGCGCATGCGCGCGCGTGTGTGTGTGTGTGTGTGTTATTGTGCTTTATGAGGACCTCTCCCAGGGTCCAGAAATAACACCCACCAAGCACCAAATGTGGGTAAATGTTGGGCTTGGTGGATAAAAAGATGAGGTCACCCGCCAGCTGGCCAGTGAATAATGTTGTGTGAAGCATGTTTTTGTTGTATGTGCCTCAACCGGCTGAGACTAATGTGACCTCGCTGCCCACCGTACCTACGCTGATGTCACCAGCGATTCGTCCAATCAAATCAAAAGCAGCGCTGAATCAAAACAAGCAGACGGCAGCTTACTGCTATTTATACATGGTCTGGGTGAATACTCAATTCTGATTGGCTGCAAGGTGTCCATTAATTTGTGATCATGTACAGTGATAATGTACACCTAGTTAAATGGTCTGTTCCACCGTTCATATCAATGCGCCAGGATCACGACAGAGCCGTTTGAGCTCTATACCACCGTCAACGCTTAATATGGCACTTTTATAAGTTTAGAAAAAAATGGAGTCGGTCAAAGTAACTATTTAGATTACCCCTGTGTGCTCAGTTTATTAAAATAACGGCTATTTAGAAATCTGATTTTCGTTCTGGTCAGCTGACAGAAGCCGGGCTCTCAGCTGTCAACTGTCAAACCCTCTGTTTACAACTTGCAGCGAGCAGCAGCCAGGCGCTCTGGGAGAGCGTGCTGCCTCTATCACTGATACAAATCAAGTCGAAGAGGAAAAAGACAATATCAACAAAAAGAAAACAACGAAATGGGCAGTTAACAGCAACACACTGAGAGACGTCCTTGTACAAAACATACCTGGACTCCAACATACTGAAAGCTGATGGTTTTCAGTCTACTCCGAGCGTGGCACGCGCCTTTTACGTCTATAAGACCCGCAGACGTTAACGTAATTCCCTGGAATGTGAATTTAAACGAGCCAGTTACATGGCGTTGCATTCTTAGACATTGCCGTTTTATTTTGTATGTTGTTACATAGGCTACAATTGGCCAAATTATTAGTTAGCTTGACTCGAGAATTGTGCCAGGTGCAGCAGGCACTAAGCGGCCATTTTATCCAATGATAGCCTAATCTTGAGCAGCTGAGGGGACTATTTTGCCTCGCCGGTTCTCAACTCATATTCAAGGTTATGAAAACTACATTTTGATTGCAAAATGCATGAAAATATAAATGAATGGTCTTGTTTTGTTTCTTTGGCAAGTGACCATGGTATAAGCGGGTTACTTATCTGAAGCTTCTGTATGGAGAAAGTGATGGCCCCGCCCCTTACTCCAGCCCCAGTCTGTCTCTCTGCTGCAGTGCATGCTGGTCTCTCTCCTGCTCCTGTGGGTGGAGGAACTGCTCTCTCTCCTCTTCTATGATGGATTTCTCTCCTGTATGATTGTTGAACATCTCTCCGTGCAAAATGGCGGCTCTAGAAAGAAGCCCTCTCGCTGTTTGATTCTGAGAGACTGTGTGTGTGTGTGTGTGTGTGTGTGTGTTGTACCACTGCATGTGTTTGTTATGATGAGGTTAGACTGCAGTTTTCTGTTGAATGAGATGCAACCAGAGGAGACATGAGAACCTGTGTTTAGTAAACGTCTGGTCTGCACAGGATAAATAAAGGTGTGCGTGCGTGTGTGTGTGTGTGTGTGTGTGTGTGTGTGTGTGTGCGTGCGTGTGTGTGTATGCATGTGTGTGTGTGTGTGTGCGTGTGTGTGTGTGTGTGTGTGTGTGTGTGTGTGTGTGTGTGTGTGTGTGTGTGTGTGTGTGTGTGTGTGTGTGTGTGTGTGTGTGTGTGTGTGTGTGTGTGCGCGCGTGTGTGTGCGTGGAGGTCAGGGACAGGACGCATGATGATGATGATGATGGATTTGGTGAAGTGAGGAAACGTTAGAAGAACAAAAGCAACATTAGAAGCCTCCAGCTGGTCCACAGTGAAGACATGAGGAATGCTGCAGTTACAGTTCACTGTTTCATCCACTGAACATTCTCTGTGGGAGAGAAGAGAAGATGAAGCTTTCATATTCCACCCAAAGCAGCCAGGTCTGCTCCAGGTTTCCTCCCGTTAAAGCCCCTGGAAACCCAAATCCACAGTCACTTTCTAATTCTAAACCTTCTCAAGTGGTGTGTAGACCAGGGAGGCGGGCTTTCCCAGGGGGCTCCAAGTACAGTAGTTTCAGGGGAGGCTCAATGAATGCAAGTGAAACAATATTCAACATTAGTTATCAAAAGGAAGTCACATAGAATAGCCTAAATGTGTGGGATTTGGTTAAAGAGATTGTTCAGAGATACAGTTAGGTTCAGGGAATGTTAAAGTTTTTCCCACTTTTCCCCCCCGAGTCAGAAACTTACTCGTTTCTGAATAAGTGTCTTTATTAAGACAATTTTCTATGTATTTGGTGTATCTGAAATATGTCACAACAGCAATATCAGACTATCTTGGGTCAGTTGTTGAGTGTCTATGGCAGGGGTCCCCAATTACTTTTCACCAAGGGCCACATTTTGCTGAGGGCTGGGGTGATTTTGGGCATTTGAAAGCAGGTTTAGACAAATAACTAATTTTAAATTAACAGTTGTGCTTATCATTCAGTTTTAACTGCAAATATCTGATCCTTTTCTCACTCACTCCTATGTCACCACCTGCTCTCCCTGCAGGGCTTGAAATTAACTTTTTTCACCACCTGCCAATATGGGCTGCTAGATTTTAAAGTTACCAGCCAATTAGAATTTCCACTAGCCGAAATGTTTTTCTTGAAATAAACCAGAATATGAGTGGGTTAATTTAAGCATAAGTATCAGTAAGTGGCCCGGGATTCTCAAAGCCATGTGTTAGGGGGCACACAAGAACAAAAATGCACTCTTGAAGCTAAATAAATCCAAAACCAACGATATTTTTTCACTTCCAGCGCGGGCCACACGGGGCGCTCGTGGGCCGCTATTTGGGGAACCCTGGTCTATGGGATCAAATAACATTAATTATGATCCCATAGGCATCCAGGAATTGAGTGAGGGGGTGCCTTTTTCCAAGCTTTGTCTGCGGGGAGGCCCACAGTCTCAGACAGTTTTTACACTACAAAAATCCCATTAAGAAATAATATGTGGGGGGTGAGTGGGTGTGAGTGTGTGTGTAAGACCTGGAGTGGACCTCAGGGCGGAGTGGAGGGGAGTCTGGTGAAGAGACTAATGATGTCCAGAGGCCTAATTGAATATTGACGTTTGTTTGGCGCGAGGCTAAATGGCTTCTGTCTGCCTGCCTCCAACAGCCACTGCACATTTAACCCACCCAGCTCCTGTTAGCACCCTGTTACCATGGTTACCGGCTTTCGTCTTCGAGATGCTCGTTGGAGTTGTTTTGGTGTGTGTGTGTGTGTCGTGTGTGTGTTGCTGATGCCTCTGTGACTCCCTTTACACCTCACATTCAAATGCGTCTTGCATCCAGATTGTATCTAGAGACGATTTCACCTGATTACGTTTACACCGAGAAACATGAGGACAATCCAGGCAATTCTGTAGGAAAAATCAAGACGAGGAAGGAACGACAGTCCATTAGAAAAGCCTTTATTATAGTGGCTTCTTACCTGGTACATTGAGATCCAATCACTCTGTCCAGCTCAAACAACTGAACGTGACGTCACATCCTCCTCTCGTTTCTGCGGGTCCGACTCCAAAATAAAAGAAAGCGCAAAAAAAGGTGGTAGCCATCTATGAAGCTGTGCTATTGTATCGTGGAGTTTTGCTTGGAGAAGAAGCCGTCTTCTTTGGAACAGTGGTTGTATGTGGATTGACGTCGCAATTGCCTTTACACTTGTGTTCAATCATGTGGTCACAATGAGGCCATTTACACCCGGCACTAACATGCGTTTTCTGTGATCAGATTGCAATCAGATAGTGCTTGACCGCTTGAAAGTACAGGTGTAAACGCCCCCAAGCCACATTGAGGACGGATTGCGATCTGATCGGCAAAAACCACCTCCGGAGGTGGTCAGGGATGCATTGTGACCACATTGAACACAAGTGTAAATGCAATGTGTCCTCTCAAACCACATACTGCAACAGTCACTGCTGTTTTTCTGCCGCTCTACTCTATGGAGCTTGCCTGGACAGATCGCAATCGGAT
The DNA here is from genome assembly GCF_964638095.1 of Poromitra crassiceps. NCBI lineage: Eukaryota > Metazoa > Chordata > Actinopteri > Beryciformes > Melamphaidae > Poromitra > Poromitra crassiceps. The sequence goes on along the minus strand of NC_139645.1, from coordinate 17,088,278 downwards.
CCCAATGTGGACACTGGAGACACATTTTAATACCAGGTGTAAATGCAATCAGGTTAATGTAGTCAAGCACTATCTGATTGCAATCTGATAACAGAAACGCATGTTAGTGCCAGGTGTAAATGGCCTCAATGTGTCCCTGACCACCTGGTTTGGCTGATCAGATCACAATCCCTCCTCAATGTGTCTCGGGTGCATTTACACCTCTCCGCCTTTCATGTTTACGGAGGACTTGTTGTTGTTGTTTTTGTTCCTATGTCAGGTGACCTGATCACATGACCTGTCACATGATGAACTGCATAGCATCTCCTGTGTTCCTCTTTTCTCTTGTCTCTTTGCTTCTATTTCTGTGAGGCTGTTTCACTTCCCGCTGTGCCCGCCTCCAGACGCTTCGCCTTTGTTACCACGGCGACACTACTCTCCAGATGGCGAGTGTCGACGCAAGACTGGGCTCCGAACGCAGTCTGATCACAACACACACACACACACACACACACACACGCAGCACACACACACACACACACACTCACACTCAGAGAGCACACTGGCATGTTTTCTAACATACATTCTGTTCAACACTTGCATGCAGTGTTGGGGGTAACTCGTTACAAAAGTAACATATTACATGTAATATATTACTTTTAGCAGTAACTCAGTAATATAAATTATTACAATAGGATTTCAGTAATATTATACCAGTTACTTTGTCAAGTAACACAAGTTACAAATTGAGTTACTTTTTTTTTTTTTTATCAAAGCACATATTTAAATAAAGATACAATCATTTCCTAATCAAACTGTGTGTTTTTATGCAAATAACCACTATAGATGACAATAACAAAGGAGAAGAATAACATTTAGAATTTTGGATTGTTTACACTGACTTCAAGGCGGTTGACATTTTTCTGGATGGTTCCGGGGCGGCGATGTCATTCTGCTACTGCTGTTGTTTTGGTGAAAGTAATGCAAAAGTAGTGTAATAATAATAAGTAACGAGTTACTCTACACAGACAGTAATATTGTAAAGTAACATATTACTTTCAAATGAAAGTAACTAGTAATATGTAGTATATTACATTTTGAAAGTCACTTGCCCAACACATGTTGGCCTACACACACACTCAGAGAGGCACACCGGCATGTTTTCTAACATACATTCTGTTCAACACTCTGCACTGGACCCAGCCACACACACACACACACACACACACACACACACACACACACAGCCACACACACACACACACACACACACACACACACACACACCCGGGCAGTACAGTATAATAAAGGCTGGTGTGTCACAGGCACACAGGAAACAGCCTCTCCTTTATGTGACCAGGATGTCATTAATCTTAGCGGAGGTTAACAAATGCACTTGCATGGAAGGTATATTTCATAGGCAGACAGCCGACAATGGGGCCATTGTGGCGGCGGGGGCTAGCTAGCTAGCTAGCTAGCGGCACCCGGGCTGGTTGGGCGCGGGACCTTCAGGGTCGGCTGGGGATCCGCGGCTTCACGTCGTCGGGGGTCATGTTTCACCGTCTCCTGCAGATGAATGTGTTTGTGTGCGAGAACGCGTGTGAAACACGGAGCGAATCAACGCTTCCAAATATTTATTTATTTTTGCTACAAGAAAGAAACCCACGATTTATTTTCTGAATGGGGATGGGGGGGGGGGGGGGGGATGAATTGCGTTCGGCCATTTTTCAACGTTTGGCCCATGTCGCTATTAGTCAAAAGCAGAGCCAGATAAATATCCTGTTATATGCTGCTGGCCGCGTGCTGTGATTCACTGCTCTGTAGGACGCTGGTGCTGCTTCCACCAGGAGGAGTGGCGAGTCTCCTGGCTAATCCATTACACTTCCATTAGCTGCGATCTGTGTGATTAGTTGTAATGAATCAGTTGGAGGCTGTGGCCTCCGCTCCCCTCTGCCCGCTCCTCACATTTCATTTCTCACCTCATCTCTCAGCTCTCCAGCGAGCGAGAGAGCCCGGCAACGACTGAACGAGCAGATGAAACTGAGAGCAAGCTGCAGGTCACAACAACGCACAAACGCTCGATACGCTTTCCTCCCTTTCTGCCTCTCTATACCTCTGAGCAGAGCCGTGTAGATAGAAGAGTCACCACGTCTCCATTCACTCCAATGGACCCGTTTTTTTACTCTCAAGAGTTCCAGGAGGAAGTAAGGTCCTGGATTAAGCAGCACTGTCGAGTTGCAGCAAAATGGACAGTTTGTGTTGTACTTTGGAAGGTGTTTTTTTTATTTTTATCAAATTGTACATTATCAGCTTTATTTTAACATTCAAAAGTAGCACGAGACCCTTTCCTGGCTGTTCATTGGCTAATGAGTCACGCATTTTGGTCCTCCGCTGACGCCACTCTCTCTGTAGAGGACACTACCTCTGAGCTACATTAACCTGGTTCACTCTGTTCCTACCTCTCTATACCTCTGAGTTACACCTGGTTCACTCTGTCTCTAACTCTCTATACCTCTATACACTCTGGCTCTGGTTAGCTCGCGCTGTGGCCCCGCCCTCATGTTTTACACATACACTCTGGCTCTGGTTAGCTCGCGCTGTGGCCCCGCCCTCATGTTTTACACATACACTCTGGCTCTGGTTAGCTCGCGCTGTGGCCCCACCCTCATGTTTTACACATACACTCTGGCTCTGGTTAGCTCACGCTGTGGCCCCGCCCTCATGTTTTACACATACACTCTGGCTCTGGTTAGCTCATGCTGTGGCTCCGCCCTCATGTTTTACACATACACTCTGGCTCTGGTTAGCTCGTGCTGTGGCCCCGCCCTCATGTTTTACACATACACTCTGGCTCTGGTTAGCTCACACTGTGGCCCCGCCCTCATGTTTTACACATACACTCTGGCTCTGGTTAGCTCACACTGTGGCCCCGCCCTCATGTTTTACACATACACTCTGGCTCTGGTTAGCTCACGCTGTGGCCCCGCCCTCATGTTTTACACATACACTCTGGCTCTGGTTAGCTCGTGCTGTGGCTCCGCCCTCATGTTTTACACATACACTCTGGCTCTGGTTAGCTCACACTGTGGCCCCGCCCTCATGTTTTACACATACACTCTGGCTCTGGTTAGCTCACGCTGTGGCCCCGCCCTCATGTTTTACACATACACTCTGGCTCTGGTTAGCTCGCGGCGTGCTGTGGCCCCGCCCTCATGTTTTACACATACACTCTGGCTCTGGTTAGCTCATGCTGTGGCTCCGCCCTCATGTTTTACACATACACTCTGGCTCTGGTTAGCTCACGCTGTGGCCCCGCCCTCATGTTTTTCACATACACTCTGGCTCTGGTTAGCTCAGGCTGTGGCCCCGCCCTCATGTTTTACACATACACTCTGGCTCTGGTTAGCTCACACTGTGGCCCCGCCCTCATGTTTTACACATACACTCTGGCTCTGGTTAGCTCACACTGTGGCCCCGCCCTCATGTTTTACACATACACTCTGGCTCTGGTTAGCTCACACTGTGGCCCCGCCCTCATGTTTTACACATACACTCTGGCTCTGGTTAGCTCACACTGTGGCCCCGCCCTCATGTTTTACACATACACTCTGGCTCTGGTTAGCTCACACTGTGGCCCCGCCCTCATGTTTTACACATACACTCTGGCTCTGGTTAGCTCAGGCTGTGGCCCCGCCCTCATGTTTTACACATACACTCTGGCTCTGGTTAGCTCATGCTGTGGCCCCGCCCTCATGTTTTACACATACACTCTGGCTCTGGTTAGCTCGTGCTGTGGCCCCGCCCTCATGTTTTACACATACACTCTGGCTCTGGTTAGCTCACACTGTGGCTCCGCCCTCATGTTTTACACATACACTCTGGCTCTGGTTAGCTCGCTGTGGCCCCGCCCTCATGTTTTACACATACACTCTGGCTCTGGTTAGCTCACGCTGTGGCCCCGCCCTCATGTTTTACACATACACTCTGGCTCTGGTTAGCTCACGCTGTGGCCCCGCCCTCATGTTTTACACATACACTCTGGCTCTGGTTAGCTCGCGCTGTGGCCCCGCCCTCATGTTTTACACATACACTCTGGCTCTGGTTAGCTCGCGCTGTGGCCCCGCCCTCATGTTTTACACATACACTCTGGCTCTGGTTAGCTCGCGCTGTGGCCCCGCCCTCATGTTTTACACATACACTCTGGCTCTGGTTAGCTCACGCTGTGGCCCCGCCCTCATGTTTTACACATACACTCTGGCTCTGGTTAGCTCACGCTGTGGCCCCGCCCTCATGTTTTACACATACACTCTGGCTCTGGTTAGCTCACGCTGTGGCCCCACCCTCATGTTTTACACATACACTCTGGCTCTGGTTAGCTCACGCTGTGGCCCCGCCCTCATGTTTTACACATACACTCTGGCTCTGGTTAGCTCACGCTGTGGCCCCACCCTCATGTTTTACACATACACTCTGGCTCTGGTTAGCTCACACTGTGGCCCCGCCCTCATGTTTTACACATACACTCTGGCTCTGGTTAGCTCACACTGTGGCCCCGCCCTCATGTTTTACACATACACTCTGGCTCTGGTTAGCTCACGCTGTGGCCCCGCCCTCATGTTTTACACATACACTCTGGCTCTGGTTAGCTCGTGCTGTGGCTCCGCCCTCATGTTTTACACATACACTCTGGCTCTGGTTAGCTCACACTGTGGCCCCGCCCTCATGTTTTACACATACACTCTGGCTCTGGTTAGCTCACGCTGTGGCCCCGCCCTCATGTTTTACACATACACTCTGGCTCTGGTTAGCTCACGCTGTGGCTCCGCCCTCATGTTTTACACATACACTCTGGCTCTGGTTAGCTCACGCTGTGGCCCCGCCCTCATGTTTTACACATACACTCTGGCTCTGGTTAGCTCACGCTGTGGCCCCACCCTCATGTTTTACACATACACTCTGGCTCTGGTTAGCTCACACTGTGGCCCCGCCCTCATGTTTTACACATACACTCTGGCTCTGGTTAGCTCACGCTGTGGCCCCGCCCTCATGTTTTACACATACACTCTGGCTCTGGTTAGCTCACGCTGTGGCCCCGCCCTCATGTTTTACACATACACTCTGGCTCTGGTTAGCTCACGCTGTGGCCCCACCCTCATGTTTTACACATACACTCTGGCTCTGGTTAGCTCACGCTGTGGCCCCGCCCTCATGTTTTACACATACACTCTGGCTCTGGTTAGCTCACGCTGTGGCCCCACCCTCATGTTTTACACATACACTCTGGCTCTGGTTAGCTCACACTGTGGCCCCGCCCTCATGTTTTACACATACACTCTGGCTCTGGTTAGCTCACACTGTGGCCCCGCCCTCATGTTTTACACATACACTCTGGCTCTGGTTAGCTCACGCTGTGGCCCCGCCCTCATGTTTTACACATACACTCTGGCTCTGGTTAGCTCGTGCTGTGGCTCCGCCCTCATGTTTTACACATACACTCTGGCTCTGGTTAGCTCACGCTGTGGCCCCGCCCTCATGTTTTACACATACACTCTGGCTCTGGTTAGCTCACGCTGTGGCCCCGCCCTCATGTTTTACACATACACTCTGGCTCTGGTTAGCTCGTGCTGTGGCTCCGCCCTCATGTTTTACACATACACTCTGGCTCTGGTTAGCTCACGCTGTGGCCCCACCCTCATGTTTTACACATACACTCTGGCTCTGGTTAGCTCGCGCTGTGGCCCCGCCCTCATGTTTTACACATACACTCTGGCTCTGGTTAGCTCACGCTGTGGCTCCGCCCTCATGTTTTACACATACACTCTGGCTCTGGTTAGCTCACGCTGTGGCCCCGCCCTCATGTTTTACACATACACTCTGGCTCTGGTTAGCTCGCGCTGTGGCCCCGCCCTTATGTTTTACACATACACTCTGGCTCTGGTTAGCTCGCGGCGTGCTGTGGCCCCGCCCTCATGTTTTACACATACACTCTGGCTCTGGTTAGCTCGCGGCGCGCTGTGGTGCAGTATTGATTAGCGCTGGCCTTCCATCCCTCACTGTAACAAAGCCTATTGATGTTTGTGGAGGCCTGATTTCCCCCCGGTCAGAACCCGTCCGCGCGGCTTGGCCCGTCTGTCCCGAGCTAACCCCCGAGAAGCAGGAACGCCAAAATCATCTTCTCAACAGAGACTCTCTGAAAGATGCTTTTCTCTGCTGCAAAACCTCCAATTAAAATTCTCTGTCATCTCTTCTCTTTGTTTCTTCTTCTTCTTTTGTCTGGTAGGTCAGCTGATATACTGAGGTGTTACGTGATGATAATCTGTCTCCCTCTCCTCACTTGTCAGCCTCGCACTGCCGTTAACACCATTGTGATGAATGAAGGATCAATTTATCACCGGCTCCGACTCCGTTTCTTATCTTCCCCCTCGCCCCCCCTCCATCTCTAACCTCTTCCCTTTTATTTCTTCATCGGTTCATCTATCCATCCTTCTCTTCATCCATCTACTGTCCGTCGTCCATCTACTAGGCTGGGTGATATGGGTGAAATCAATATCATGATGATCACAGAGATTTGTATCTGATACTGTACACCGGTATATCACAATACTTGTGCCAAATCCTGCTAAATCATGTTGAACTGAATTTAGGTGTGTGATGATGTCCAACAAATATAGAAATAGTCAAATAATATTCCTAAATCTATTTATCTATCTATCTGTCTGTCTGTCTCTCTATCTATCTATCTGTCCATCCATCCATCCATCCATAGCAGTGTTTTCCTTGTGTCTGCTGAGATGCTGCCTGTCTGTCACCCTGGAGCTGCAGGCTCCCATGCAGTCTGCTGCAGGTGGATGGTCTCCTGTCACTCACCCTGTGTCAGGCTAGCTGTGAGGGGAGGAGGAGGGGAGGAGGGGGGGCAGATAGACACCACATGACACGGGATGGAGCAATGGGTGGTGTTTGGTGATTAATTTCCTCGTTCACTAGGCAGGGCTGCACATATAAGCATAAATACTACTTTATGTTTCACAAGTGGGAACATGTCCTGTAGGCTCATTCAGCCTGAACTTACCTTTTCAATTCCCCACAAAGTCCCCCTGTGTTTTATCAAGCGCCCCCTCACTCCTCCTGACCAAGCGCCCCCTCACTCCTCCTGACCAAGCGCCCCCTCACTCCTCCTGACCAAGCGCCCCCTCACTCCTCCTGACCAAGCGCCCCCTCACTCCTCCTGACCAAGCGCCCCCTCACTCCTCCTGACCAAGCGCCCCCTCACTCCTCCTGACCAAGCGCAACCTTTCAATGTGTGTGTCATAGCAACATGTGCTCCTGGAGACACCTATTGTAGCAGGAACTACCAGGGAAGCCTTTTTGAGGACCTGTTTAGATGTCTGTCTGTCTGTCTGTCTGTCTGTCTGTCTGCCTGTCTGTCTGTCTGTCTGTCTGTCTGACTGTCTGCCTGTCTGTCTGTCTGTCTGTCTGCCTGTCTGTCTGTCTGTCTGTCTGTCTGACTGTCTGTCTGTCTGTCTGACTGTCTGTCTGTCTGTCTGACTGTCTGTCTGTCTGCCTGTCTGTCTGTCTGTCTGTCTGTCTGTCTGGGCAGATTTTGTCATCATGATAGCACCAAAACCATGCAAGATGCAGGACATGATCTGAGTGCCCTTCCCCTCCTCCCCCCGCCATGCGGCTGGTGTGATCCCATCGCAACATGCTCTCTCTGTGTGTGTGTGTGTGTGTGTGTGTGTGTGAGTGTGTGTACCTACTCCTACTGTAGGTCATGTTTTGGTTTAGTGTGGGTTTACAATCTCACCTGAGCAAAGCTAATGTGATTATCCAGCCAGTGACAGTGTCTATCTCTCTCTCTCTCTCTCTCTCTCTCTCTCTCTCTCTCTCTCTCTCAATTCAATTCAAATGGCTTCTCTCTCTCTCTGTCTCTCTCTCTCTCTCAATTCAATTCAAATGGCTTCTCTCTCTCTCAATTCAATT
>NC_139645.1:17055319-17075319 GCF_964638095.1 Poromitra crassiceps | reverse complement strand
GGGAGAGTTGCTTCAACTCCTCCCTCCGTGGGCGTTCTTCTTGGCTGCAGCAGCCGTCACAAGCTTGTCACCAGTCTCAGTGCTTTGCTGCTGTCCTGTGCCTGTCTGCACGGCCGCTGTTTGAGGAAGTCGGGATGGACTCGCTCGCTTCTTGGAGTTTTGGTTGAGAGAAGCTTTTGCGATTCTGGTCATATTTATGCTGCGTGTTTCAAAGTGTGTTCCACCTGTAATCTATTATGTAAATTTGCAATCCCGCATCGCCAGCAATCAGCGCGAAAACGAAAGCGTTTTCCCCCATCCATTTTCATGAGAATGGCTGGGGTGAGAATGGTGTGACAAGTTAAAAAAATGCTTGCCTTCCTCTAGTCAGGAGAGCACTGTTGCCACTTAGTGGGTCGGTGGAATGGGTTGTAAACGTTCGGTGGCTCCAATAATTATATAAGAGATGTAAAAGGGTTAGATGCACAACCCACCGTCAAAAAAAAAAAATCGATGCCAACGACGTGTTAACACGTCGCTGGCAGTCAACAGCTGGATTCTGAAAACGTGTTTACACGTCGTTGGCAATGAACGTGTTAATATGATCGATAATCGATAATTGATCGTTAATTTTCACCGATTATCGATTATGGAAAGTTTTCAAAATGAACATCCCTAATAACGATATAAAAAATATTGTGATATGAGACTAGATACTGTGATATGGCATAAGCATTGTCTTTCATTCAGCCTGAATATACCCAGATGTGATTTTCCGTCCACATCGCCCAGCCCTACATGAAGGCCATTCAAGATTTTGACGGGATTGTCGCAATGTCCGCGCTGTTGGTTGGCAGCTTTTGCGACTTGCTCCTTGCTGCCCCCCGGAGGAAAGGACATGCCGTGTCTAGGTTAAACAAGCAGAGACTGGATTTCAGTGTGTGTGTGTGTGTGTGTGTGTGTGTGGCTGCCATGTATGCATGTGTGCGTGTCTGTGTGACAAATAAAGACGGGTTTGTCCGTCCGGTTCTGCTCTTCTTCTCTTCGACGTGTTGGACCAGCGCCGGGCCGTCGTCCAGAGAAATCACTCTGATTCGCTGAAGCAGTGAGAAGAGAGGGAGAAATCACTCTGATTGGCTGAAGCAGTGAGACGAGAGGGAGAAATCACTCTGATTGGCTGAAGCAGTGAGACGAGAGGGCAACACACAAGATGTTCCTCGAATCTTTCAACCTCATCTCATCTGATCATTCCAACACACAAGTATTTTCACCACGACGTGGCCTTCAGGAACCAGGCAATGCCTGACAACGCCTGCCAGGGCCATTTGCAACCTTTTTATCAGACATCTTCTGGATTAGAAGTAGTTATATTACAAAACCGTTTTAAGTGGTGAGCGAGAGTGGTGTGAAAATGGTAGGCAAACGTTGCTTTGTTTCATGCATCTAGTTTGTAGATCTGCAGTCCTAGGTCTTGCGCAGGTTGACTGTCTGCTGTAGTCTAGTTCAGTAGCTAGCTAGTAACTAGCTGCCGCTAGTTCTTCGTAGTTCTCCTGGTGCGTCTGGGGCTGAACTGATGCCTGTATCCCCCCTCCCTCCCTCAGGTTATGGCATCATGACGGACGGCTACACGACGTTCATCAACGCCTCCACCTGCACCGTCAGCTTCCAGCCCACCAACCCCCCCATCGTGTTCGACCTGCCCAACCCCACCAGCACCTCCTGAGACCCAGCCGGGCGGAGGAGGCGGGGCCCGGGAGGGGGGAGAGGCGTGGCCAGAATAAACTACAATGTTTGTTTTTCTATAAATAAGTTGAGAAAAAATTTCTAAGTGTTTCTTTGCAACGTTTCGGTCTTCTCCGAGCTTTTGTTGAGATCGAGAAGGTTTGGGGATGTTGGGCGGGGGGGGGGGGGGGTGGGGGGGGGTTGTCTGGGAGGGTTTAAAGGAGAATACCAGTTTTATTTTGAAAGTTGATGCCAGCGGTCCAGCTTCCTGTCCAGCTTCCTGTCTGCATAGTTGCAGATATCGGCGCTCATTTTCCTCCTTCATTCAGTCTTGTCCGGTATGAAAAACAAACTTCCACTCTTGTTCTGGGACGTCTTTGTTAGCCCGGACAGCAGTTACAGGGTTCCTACGCAGGTCTGGAAAAGTATTAAAAATGTATGTGATCATTTCCAGCTCTTGAATAGTTTGGGGGGGTCGAAATGTCTGGAAAAATCTGGAAGATGTTGTGGGCTGGTCTGATACAGACATAGTTGTAGCTTTTATGTTGTTGTATATACCGGTACCCACTTTGAGTCGGGGTAGGAAATTAACTTTTTTTCACAAGGGCCTTTTTTTGCCGCTTGTGAAATACTGTATGTTTCAGGGGCATTTTGGATCATTCCCATGGCAAATATTCTCTATTCTATCTATTTTGCATGACAGACCAATATTCAATTACCCTTATCCAACCATAGCCTATTTTATTTCTAAAAGTTCACCAAGAATCACAGTTAAAAAATCCATCATCTCATCAACACTGTTGATTGTCTGGCATGTTATGTAATGTAGGCTACTTGGCAACAACTTTTTAAATAACATGCCCTATGGCAAAAGAACAAATACCATAACATATATCAACATATCAATCAAAATAGCATGTATTCCAATCATATTAGGCCTATACTAACATTTGATGTTGCAGTTCAACGTCATCCTCCTCTTCTGTCATGTCAATCAGTTGGTTGATTGATTGATTATTACATTGCACGGCACAGCATGCCGTATCCTGCATCGATGGGCGCATCAGCAAAAAGTATATTGCTGTAGTGTCCACGCTCCTATTGGCCAGTCAGACCAGTCAGAGCCCTGAAGCCCCGCCCCCCCGTCCTGTCCTGCCCGACCAGTCAGAGCCCTGAAGCCCCGCCCCCCGTCCTGTCCTGCCTGACCAGTCAGAGCCCTGAAGCCCCGCCCCGCTGTGCTGTGTACCGTACCTACAGCAAACAGGCCCCGCTCCTCCATTTACTCACTTGTTTTGATTCATATTGGACGTCTCATGTCCAAATTTCACCAAATCCGACACTGCAAATTGCAGTAACGTTGGAATGCAGAAAGTTAACTCTTTACGGGGGCATTAAAAACCCCCCTCATCCCAATTCCGAGGGCAATTTTATATTTTTCCCCGAACCGCCGCTAATTTCCGACCCTGAGTCCACAGTTTTTGTCAATGTGATGAATAATGTTCAGATAGAGGGATGCACTTATTACCCAGCATGCATTACTGTATATCAAATACCCTGCACCAAAATCACATCCAGTCAAGACCATATAGAAAAATATGGAATTTTAAAATGGAAAGCATGTAGGAACCCTGCCAATCATCTCACATGTTCCGATATGTGTCACTGTGGAGAACAATCTTCATACAGTCATATGAGCTATAGTTAGTAGCAGGGGCAAGGAAAGCATATTGAACACCAGACAAAATCTTCAAATCAAGGTCTGGGAAAAAGTATGGACATTTCTTTTTATTGAAAATGTGTAGGAACCCTGATGCTAGCTTTGACGCCGCAACGTTTGGATTTGAACAATAATGAAAAACGAGTTAATGATGAAAAAACGTAGACGGAAGTAAACGGACTGTAACTCTGAGTGACGCCGGTATTCTCCTTTTTAAAAGGGATTTTGTGGTTAAACAATCTTGCTCTTGAAAAAATATTGGTCAGATCTGTAAGATAAATTGATGCTTTGTGAATTTGTACAATTTCTTTACGTTGGGTTTGCGTTGGCTAGACAATGGATGCCATTGTTATATTTTGTATCATCTGATATCTTGTGTTTAGGATTTTTTTTTTTTTTTTTTCTCGTCAGTTACTCTTTTCTCATTGGCTGACAGGGACGCTGCCTTAAACTAGCTTTAATGTTCTCAGCTAGAGCCCCACTCTCTGCTAGCTCAGAGAGAAGTCCTTATTTATTACCTTATTATCATCCCAGCAGAGCAACACCTCACAGACGCAGGGACTAAGCTACCCAATTATAAAACCCCCCAAATCAACTGTAACATCTCCCGACGGATTTCTGATTAAAAAAACATTGGAAAATGTATGTAAAAATATATATATATTATATATTCATGTTGTAAAACATCTGTACTAAAAGTTGTGTTTGACGGGGGGGGGGGGGGGGGAATGGTGCATTTTTGTGTGTGTATGCACCTGTATGACAGACAGGTTTCTTCTTCTTATGCTCCGAGGTTTTCGTTCATGTTTTTGTACGGACTCCCCCGCTCGGGTCGAGAGAGGACGTTTTTGTCAGTCACAATCCAACAGGCGGTGGTTTGCTCTCTCAGCAGCACGCCTGCCTAAACATGCTTAAGTTGTCCTTTAAAGTGTAAATCCGATAGTATTTGTGTTTTATTGCTTTTTTTTTTCTCCTAATTTTGCACTGTGTGTAAATGCAATCTTGCTAGCACAAAAAAAAATGTTGCCAATAGTTGTCTCAACTTTGCCGCTGTAAATGCTCTTTCGTGCTCGGTTTCTCTCTCTCTCTCTCATTCTCTCTCTCTCTCTCTCTGATTGTATCCCTCTTCATGGAAATGTTAGTCCTCTTTCTTTCAGTTCATTGTGATATATTTAGCTGCCTTTATATGCAAATAAAATTGCAAGATTTTTACTTATGAAGCTCAGTCTTGTTTTAAATGTTATTCATTTCCCTGACCATGGCCTGGGTGCATTTACACAGCAGAGATTTTAATATATCATCAATGTTCCGAATTGGCTTCTACATGCAGTCTCTGTTCTCTAATCCAGTGGTTCTTCACTCGTGGAACCCCTTCAAAATGAAGCGATGTGGACTCGCGAGCCCGTCACAAGCATGCATAATTCAACCAAAGAATGATTTCCCCTTATATTCCACCTTAAAGGAACACTCCGCCTATTTTCAACCAGCTTTGTATCATTAGAACATCAGTAGTATATCAGAAAACTGTAAACGGTTTTGAAGTCTGTCATATAATTTGACAGTTATTGAGTGTTAAAGTGTGGACCAGTGACATCACTGGTCCACACTAACTCAAATTAATAACTCATTAACTCAAATCAACTCTCAATAACTGTCAAACTAGATGAATGATGAATAGTTTGACAGTTATTGAGAGTTGATTTGAGTTAATGAGTTATTAATTTGAGTTAGTGTGGACAAGTGATGTCACTGGTCCACACTTTAACACTCAATAACTGTCAAATTAAATGACAGACTTCAAAACCGTTTACAGTTTTCTGATATACTACTGATGTTCTAATGATACAAAGCTGGTTGAAAATGGGCGGAGTGTTCCTTTAAGTGATGTGAAATGCCAATCTGAGCCACTGTGCTGTGACTGCAGGCTGATTGTTTACAGTTAAGGGTGTGTTGACCTGGGGCAGCAACATGACATGAGCAGGTCTCTGCTTGTTCACGTCACACGTTACAGCAGAGGTCCATCAGGTCTCAGAGCCCCCTCGAAAACCAGATGGTTCATCACAAGGGGCTTTTCCTAAATGAATAAACTGCGTCATCAAATGTCTACTGCTGAGCATGCTCAGTTGAATGGATTGTGGGTCCGCCGGAACACCACCTATTATATTAGTCAGATATTATTATTAGCTTAGCTTACCTCAGATGACTGCTGGTGGGACAAACTGACTAGGCTAGGTGTAGAGAGTGGTATAAGATTACATGAAACATTAATGATTCCTGTTGGGAAATCTGATCATAGCAGCAGCAGCGAACAACACACAAATAACAATAGAACCAATACAAAATATTGAGCAATACAGTCACATCAGGATAGCATATTGATAATATTACAACAGATCAATAAAATAGGATATAGGCAGTTAAGCAGTGCAGCCGCTTCTATAACTGACTTTGTCTGCCCGTCCGTCATTCCTTTATGGTACGGACCATCCTTCCGTCCGTTATGGCATGGACTGTCTGTCCTGTGGGTACCAGCACCACAATGTCCTGTGGGCACAATGTCCTGTCAATTGGTGGAGCTGTCCATCCGTCCGTTATGGCCATCGACCGTCTGTCTTGTGGGCAAATGCCCCCGACTGATGATGTCATGTCCCACAATCATCGAATGGGCCAGTGGTGATGATGCCATACCCACGAATGATGTCCCACTGATGATGCCATAGACATTGTGACATTATCAGCGATGTCATAGACATTGTGACATCATCAGTGATGTCAGTGATTTATGACACAGGTAGGCTGATAATAACCTGACGCTGCCAGATGGACGGTATAGCTCCACATAAGTTTCACTAAACCAGTCGATCTGGGAATGAAGTCACCAGACCCGCTGACAGAGGCGGGCACTTTGTCCAAGCTACTTGGCAGGTGATTGGATGACCCATCTGTCTATCACCGCTGGTGGGTGTTAACTTCAACCAATCAGATCGCCGAAGGTGCCTGTGTGGATGATCTCCGTGGTATTCATTGATTGAGTCCTCGCGGTCGTAAAGTCACCTTCGAAGCATTTAGTTAGATTATAACGAACTAGTTGTGTGGCTTAGCCTTCCCAAATGTTGAGGGTCGTTTTTTAGAATTTAATACATAGAATTGGGAACGTTACATTCAATTTCATTCAGACTGCCTGTCACTTCCGCGGCGGCAGCCATGTTGAGAGTGAAAAGAACTACAAAGACCATGTACCCACTACTTGCCCAGACGAGCCAGAGCCCGCCTACGGCCGCCGCTGATTCGTCGAGCCGGCATGGCTCGACCAATCATCTTAACTGCCTGTGCGGGTCCAGACCGTCACGAAGAACCAAATGAAATGTGAGTTCACGTGACGGGCGGTTTACCAGGCTAGGCTGATAATGTCTGCACTGCTTACTTCTCACCTGGGTGATGTTTACCATGTGCACAGCTGGGCCAGAGGAGGTCTTTTCTCATGTACCTGGATCTGATCTTCAGCCACCCCCTTCAGAGGATGCTTTCTCTGTGATGGAGTCGGTCAGCACAGTTTTATCTGTGAGCGGAGGAGGTGAGCCAGAAGACATGACGGAAAAGGATGGGGAGGAAAAGGAGGAGAGTAAAGCGGAAATCCTGGATATGGTAGAGAACATTGAGAACCCTCTCCGCTGTCCGGTCAGACTCTATGAATTCTATCTCTCCAAATGCTCAGAGACGGTCAAGCAGGTCACCAAACTGTTTTACCTTCACCCAGAGAGCTGCTGCGTTCCCAACAACCCCATGTGGTTCTCCTCCGCCCCGCTGGACGACAGCACCATGGAGGCCACGCTCATCCGCATCCTCGCCGTCCACGAGATGCACCCCAAGACTCCAAAATGTTGCCTGACTTTGGAGTGTTATTTAGCCACCTTCCTGACAAGCTACTAATCGATGTTACCAATCGATGCCTTAGGAGAAGTCTTATAGTTTCATATGATACCAGAAACTTCACTCTGGGCTTTAAAACTGAGCCCTGAAAATACATTTTAAAAATTGTGATATTTCCAGAATATTGCGATATTTCTGATTGAATCTGATTGATGCGTTACATGATGCACTTTAAGTAAGAAGCAAGAAGGTGCCTCAAAGTCTGTGAGTGTGGACACTGAGATTAGGTCATGATGCACTGAATCAAACGGAAGAGTCAGCAAATAGCTACGAGTGTTTATTGGATTTGTCATAATCCGATAATGGCCTTTATCTGATAAAGCACATCAATCAGACTATGCTGTTGAATAATCTGATCACTCCATAAATCAGATAATGATCGCTTTATTGCTGTGCATGTAAACACACTCACTGGTATTAATGAATAACCCTCTCAACCCCCTTGCACATAGGCTACTGTATTATGGAACAGGACAAATCTAAAGGAAGCAGCTGGAAGTGAATGGTCTAGAACAGCGGTTCTCATAATGGGGGTCCAGGGACCCCCAGGGGTCCGTGGCACAGGGACGTTTTCAGGAAAATAAAATTTTAAACTTTTTTTTTTTTGCAAAAGCTATATAGTTCAACGAAAATATGTTATGCTTTAAATCTAAAATGGTTCATGGATTACATTCTAATCTAACAAACCTATCAATTTAAAAGTCAAGCACGTTACCGTGGAAACAATTAAGCTTGGCCCAAAATCACAAATCAGAATGAGGGGGTCCCCGGTATATTTTCTATCTTGTAAGGGGTCTTTGTCTGAAAAACATTTGAGAACCTCTGGTCTAGAAACCTGAGAACCAATCAGAAGGCATGGAACCTTTGATCGTTACATGTTATTGGTTGCCAGATATGTCACTCAAAAAAGGGAAGGCAGCAGCATCATTGCATAGTATATCAACAGAAAATTGTTGCTGCACTGCCCTCTACGGGGCGAATCCATTACGTTGAAACTTCTGGGCCAACTTCTGAGTTCAGCGCCACCAACACGTAGCAAACAGTTTCTTTCAACGGAAACAGCGATGCTTGAAAACACCCTGTTGTGTGAGACAAGCGTTGCAGCCATCTGTTGGATCCACTTGGATCCACTCTTTAAACGGCGGGGTTTATACACACGTCGCTGCTGATTGGGTAACATGTCTGACACGCCCACGAAACAGGAGGCAACAAACGTCAAAGCCTGTTGCACACCATTGCAAACAGTTTAGAGGAAACATGACGTTCAACCAATCCGGAAAACGTACAGTAGCACATAATGCAAAACGTTTAACAGCTTGAACATACCCCAGGTGATTTGTGACATCACTGATTGGGGCGTGGCCAGACCCTTTGACCTTTTGACCCAGTAAAGCTCTTCCTCCAATCACATTGAAGTACAGATTCAAGACGCAAAAAATAAACTCTGCACTCTGCAAGTTCTTATTTCTTTTTCTGGCACTTCTGCTTTATTTGACAGTCACCATCACGCTGCCATACTTTTAATCCGAATATACACAACGCTTCGACTCAAGATATACTCAAGATTTCTCCTCGGTTTCATCAGGTTTCATTCCTTTTTAGCGCTCGCCAAACACAGATCCCCTCGTAGGGCCAAAAATAAAATGGACTAGATTCAACACACAGCGGCTTCGCCAGAACCCTTCCCACAAACCCCCTTCTTCTCTCCCATCACCAGAACATCAAAGCAGCTCAAGCAATTAACTCTTCCCCCGAAAGGAGAGCAGCAGCGCATGGCCCCGCCCCCTCCAGCTCCCCCCCGCTCATTAGCATAATCCAGTCTGATCACATTAACGTGGGGCGCAGAGGAGATCTGCTGTGTCTCTGCCTCGCTGTGGGAGATGAGCAGAGGAGATCTGCTGTGTCTCTGCCTCGCTGTGGGAGATGAGCAGAGAGGAGATCTGCTGTGTCTCTGCCTCGCTGTGGGAGATGAGCAGAGAGGAGATCTGCTGTGTCTCTGCCTCGCTGTGGGAGATGAGCAGAGAGGAGATCTGCTGTGTCTCTGCCTCGCTGTGGGAGATGAGCAGAGGAGATCTGCTGTGTCTCTGCCTCGCTGTGGGAGATGAGCAGAGTAGATCTGCTGTGTCTCTGCCTCGCTGTGGGAGATGAGCAGAGTAGATCTGCTGTGTCTCTGCCTCGCTGTGGGAGATGAGCAGAGGAGATCTGCTGTGTCTCTGCCTCGCTGTGGGAGATGAGCAGAGGAGATCTGCTGTGTCTCTGCCTCGCTGTGGGAGATGAGCAGAGGAGATCTGCTGTGTCTCTGCCTCGCTGTGGGAGATGAGCAGAGGAGATCTGCTGTGTCTCTGCCTCGCTGTGGGAGATGAGCAGAGAGGAGATCTGCTGTGTCTCTGCCTCGCTGTGGGAGATGAGCAGAGGAGATCTGCTCTGTAAAGACACATGTTGTTTCTGCTCAGATCTCTCTTTTAATCTATGCCCACATGCTTTAATTTGTTGTTGTTGTTGTTGTTGTTTTTCTCTGTGGAGGAAAGAACTTTCAAACCAGCGCGTTCTCACTCCCCAACCATGGGAAGTAACAAAGTACTTTTCTTACGTAGAATTTTCATGTAGGCTATCTGTACCTTACTGACTAGGCTATTTTTCTGAATTGTACTTTTACTCCCTACATTTTAAAACAAATAGCTGCACAAATAACTCCACTGTAGCTGAGCTGTTTAAAGTGTTGTAAGGCGGTAAAGAGACGATCCATCTGGTTTCTCGGATTATCACCACTTTTCCTCTGAAATGACACCCTCCATCTCTCCCTCCCTCTCTCTCCCTCTCTCTCCCTCCATCTCTCCCTCCCTCTCTCTCTCCCTCCCTCCATCCATCTCTCTCTCTCACCCTCCCTCTCTCTCCCTCCCCCCCTCCATCCATCTCTCTCTCTCACCCTCCCTCTCTCTCCCTCCCTCCCTCCATCTCTCTCTCGCTCCCTCCCTCTCTCTCCCTCCCTCCATCTCTCCCTCCATCTCTCCCTCCCTCTCTCTCCCTCCCTCCACCCCTCTCTCGCTCCCTCTCTCTCCCTCTCTCTCCCTCCCTCCATCTCTCTCTCCCTCCCTCTCTCTCCCTCCATCTCTCTCTCCCTCCCTCACTCTCCCTCCATCTCTCTCACCCTCCCTCTCTCTCTCCCTCTCTCTCTCTCGCTCCCTCTCTCTCCCTCCCTCCATCTCTCTCTCGCTCCCTCTCTCTCCCTCCCTCTCTCTCCCTCCCTCTCTCTCTCTCCCTCCCTCCATCTCTCTCTCGCTCCCTCTCTCTCACCCTCTCGCCTCACATCCTCATGTCTCAGCATCAATGTCAGGATTTTTTATAGCTTTGCCAAATTGCTTGCTGTGTTAATTCTCCTGCCCAGGCCGGGGATACACACACACACACACACACACACACACACACACACACACACACACACACACACACACCTGGGCAAGTTAGCCTTCGCCTGCTGCTGATGGATATGGGGC
This sequence comes from Poromitra crassiceps, assembly GCF_964638095.1. Taxonomy (NCBI): domain Eukaryota; kingdom Metazoa; phylum Chordata; class Actinopteri; order Beryciformes; family Melamphaidae; genus Poromitra; species Poromitra crassiceps. The sequence continues at coordinate 17,064,477 of NC_139645.1, read as the reverse complement.
AAGACACGGTGAAGGCTGCCTGTCTGAGACTCCACATCCACCTGTGTGTGTGTGTGTGTGTGTGTGTGTGTGTGTGTGTGTGTGTGTGTGTGGTGTGCATTATATATGTGTGTGTGTGTGTGTGTGTGTGTGTGTGTGTGTGTGTGTGTGTGTGCGTGTGTGTGTGTGTGTGTGTGTGTGTATGTATGTGTGTGTGTGTGGTGTGCATTATATGCGTGTGTGTGTGGTGTGCATTATATGTGTGTGTGTGTGTGGTGTGCATTATATGTGTGTGTGTGGGGTGTGCATTATATATGTGTGTGTGTGTGTGTGTGTGTGTGTGTGTGTACGCATGTGTGTGTGTGCGTGCGTGTGTATGTTTGTGGTGTGTGTGTGTGTGTGTGTGTGTGTGTGGTGTGCATTATATGTGTGTGTGTGTGTGTGTGTGTGTGTGTGTGTGTGTGTGTGTGTGTGTGTGTGTGTGTGTGTGTATGGTGGCTTACCCTGGTGCCAGCACTCTGCATGCGGTGTTTATATGGCCTTAATTGCTCCAGCAGTGGTATTATTGTAATCTGAAGCTCGTTGGCAGAGTAGAGTCGCTGTGAAATAATTCTGTTGTAAATCAGAGCCATGCAGGCTTTCCATGTGCTCATCTCTCCCATGTGCTCCTACTTAGGCTCTATATATGTTCCACTTCATATCTTATTATTTCAGTTGACATTCTGAGGTTTCCACAAAGATATTTTGGAAACGGAGATGTAAAAGCTGTTGAAGGCTCTCAGGTAAGAGTCAAGCTTTGGTTCAATCTCAGTCAATTCAGAATGTAAATAGACACTTAAAGCAGCTCTGAGGAACTTTCATTTTGTGTTGATTTTAGCGGCCCCTGTGGACAAAGGTAGCTAGTGTCCTCCCAGAACGAAGACTGCATTTCCACCGATTCTCCTCCCATTATCTCCACCCGGCCGTCTGAGCTGTGGCAGGCCAGGCCAGGCAGGGCTTCTCTGAGTCAGAGAGCCTCCCAGCTGTTTTATTTCCTGCATAAGGTTAACGTGATTGGTTTATTTGACGATTCAAAAATTACAACCACTTTCATGCGGACGTGACACAGGACGGATGTGCACCCGACCAGCGCACAGGTACCAGTATTTAGACAAACAAGATAGAATTGGTCTCATTTGCTCATGTAAGATGTGAGGCATCAATATTAACATTTAGATATTTTTAAATATTTCATATTTAACATTTCATAAGCAGTTAAAAGTTTATCGACTTCGAACTTGGCAGGTGTGCTGCTGGGGACCCGAGGAAGTGCAGTATCGAATTGTGTGCAATTTGACCAATTGCGGGAAGGGGGTGTGTCTGGAGTTGGGGTCGGAGGGCATGGGGTGTGGTGGTGGGGGGGAGGAGGGGTGAAGAGAGGAAGAGTATGATGTGTGAATGGGGGGAGGGGAGGGAGGGGAAAATAATGGTGGTTTCTGAGCAATTTCCAGAAGAGTCTGAAGAAGAGCCGTCACCCTGCTGGAAACGTCTCCACCGGTGCAATAAAATAAACCTCACGGAGACTTTGCAGTGTGCTTCTTCCAGCTCTGCACCTGCCCGATCTCGTTAGGATGTGTGTTTTTAACTTTTTTCAATTTCCAGAACACCCACCCAATTACAGACATATGCCCCGCCCCCTCTTCTTTTTGTTTTTGTGCTGAACTAGAAGTGAGCTGAGCTTCGCCTGGCAGCAAAGCATGATCATCATCAGGACGATTAGGACCTCAACGCTTTTCTTTATTTCACCACAGAGACAACGACATCGCTATATGTTGATTTCTGCTCTCCTCTCTCCCTCGTTGCTGCTGTGATGTAAGCGCCACATTGAGGAGTTGTGTGCAATTTAGAAAATGACTGTAGTAATAACAGTTAAATGCACCATTGTCCTATTGTCCACTAATCAAGAACATTGCTCAACTCATAATCAAACTCCTTGACAAGCCAATAAGTCGATGGTAGTATTTTTTCTGCTGGTACAATCTCATTAAAAAATCTTAAAAAATAAAAAAGCAGGTGCAACTAAAGTGTTTATCGATGATGACATCGCCGTGGCAGATAATTAGCTGTTTCCACCTGTTATTCTTCCAAACTGGGCCGAAATAGACTGATGCAGATTTTCTGTTGTTTATTTTACACTTGAAAGTTAGTCAGCATCCACTTTCATTTTTAGGAGAGTTCTGCAACAGTGTTTTTCTGTGAAAACCCACGACTATTTTGTGAACTAAGAACTTGACCCATCCGTCCATCGGCATGGGGGTGAGTAATAGATGATGACTGAATTTTCATTTTTGGGTGAACTTATCCTTTAAAGTCGAACTGAACCTGTTCGTCACGTGCATAATGAGTCCGTTTCAGACTGAAAACATAGTTGGGTTTTGGCCAATCCTGGCGTGTTCCACCTCCACCTTAACCCTAACCCCTCGGGAAGAGCCTGCTGAGTGGGTGGGTGGGTGAGTGAGTGAGTGAGTGGGTGAGTGAGTGAGTGAGTGAGTGAGTGAGTGAGTGAGTGAGTGAGTGAGTGAGTGGGTGAGTGAGTGAGTGAGTGAGTGAGTGAGTGAGTGAGTGAGTGAGTGAGTGAGTGAGTGAGGGTGCGAGGCGGACAGGACAGCCGTATGAAAAACTGTCTGGAATGGAAAAACGTTACGCAGCTCTGGCTCTCATCATGTGAGATTACTGACGAGCGACAGAGATTCCTGATGCTAACGCTAACGCTAATGCGAGGCGCTCAGAGCGTGCGGCGGCGAGCCCAGACACGTCAACAGGCGGGCGGACGGCGTGAACAGCTGAGCGGAGCAGAGGTCAATAATTCATTAACGTCTTCAAGCTGATTCATTCAATTGAGCCCTTTATTACATTGTGTGTATTAATAGCAGTGAGCCACTGCCCAGCAGGAGGCAGGGGGCGCCATATGGGGGAGCATTATGGTGTGTGTGTGTGTGTGTGTGTGTGTGTGTGTGTGTGGGGGGGGGGGGAGGGGGGGGGGGGGTGTGGAGGGGGGGGGGGGGGGTGCCAGCCGGTGGGTTAGGGTTAGGCCGGGACATGCTGGGAAAGGCATGTTGGGAAAGGCGGAAGATTTGGCAAGAACCCTGTGAAAAACTACTTCCAAGATCATGATCTGCTGAGCAGCTGGGTCAGACAGACAGTCAGACAGTCAGTCAGTCAGTCAGTCAGTCAGACAGACAGACAGTCAGACAGACAGACAGACAGACAGACAGACAGACAGACAGACAGACAGTCAGGCAGACAGACAATCAGACAGACAATCAGACAGACAGTCAGTCAGTCAGACAGACAGACATACAGTCAGACAGACAGACAGTCAGTCAGTCAGTCAGACAGACAGACAGACAGACAGACAGACAGACAGACAGACAGACAGACAGACAGACAGACAGACAATCAGACAGAGAGTCAGACAGTCAGTCAGTCAGACAGACAGACAGACAGACAGACAGACAGACAGACAGAAGAACCCAGTGAAAAACTATTTCCAAGCCCATATCATGATCTGCTGAGCAGCTGGGTCAGACAGACAGTCAGACAGACAGACAGACAGTCAGACAGTCAGACAGACAGAAGAACCCTGTGAAAAACTATTTCCAAGCCCACATGGTGATCTGTGAAGCAGCTGAGAACTGCCTGCATCCAGCTCACAGGAGAACAGCTAGTCTGCTCTATACTCCCTTACACTCTTCAATCCCTTCTAGAAACACACTTCTACACAGCGGTCTGTTTTATTTCTTCACTTTCCATCATTGTATTTCCTCCATAATATGGTCCAGCTATACGCCAGAGCTCACCCAGATACACATCTGGATGTGGTGCAGAAGGTTGTTATCTCTGTGGAGGTTGAGGGGAGATGTCAAACCCGTCTCTACCCGCCTCTACCCTGTGGGTTGTTGAAAGGCATTGTGGGAAATGTAGGAAATCACTAACTTGGAGTAGACGAGGCTCTTTTTTTTTCAGATACCCCCCCCCTTCCCCCCCCCCCACACACACTTTTCTCCCCAATTGAACTTGGCCAATTTCCCCCCGCTGCCCCGATGCCTGCTCCACCCTCTGCCGATCTGGGGAGAGCCGTAGACTAGCACCATGCTTCCGCCGACACATGTGCCGTTGCCAGCCGCTTCTTTTCACCGACGTACAGTAGCACGCTATTCCCACCAGTTCCCTTCCCCCCCGAGTGAAGTGGCGTCACCAGTTCACCAACACGTCATCACGATAACAACAGCTGGAATGTGTTGAACATCACAGATTCTCCATACAGTAAGAGGATCTGATCCTAGAATCACTGCCCTGTGGAACAGTCAGTTGGCGCCAGCATTTCTTCCTTTACACACACACACACAGACACAGACACACACACACACACACACACACACACACACACACACACAGCTGTTGTCGTTGGCACGGTGTCAGTAGCGTTTGCCCTGGGAGTTAACAGCAGCCTGTACATGAGGCCCTGGGCCCTCTGGGTGGGTCACATGACAGAGGAGGGTCTCTGTGGCCGCTTAGCTGAGTAATGATAACCTGGGTGTCACGAGTGTTTACCGAGCCGCTCACCTCCTCCGCGCGCGACACCGCTGTCACGCGGGGGGATTTCATTACGTCTTGACCCGAGGATCTCTGCCGCTGACTGGAGGAAGTGGCTTTTCTTTCTCTGTGTTTCCAGCATTGCTCTTTATTCACGAGTTTCCTGGTGAGACCGTGGGCACTTCCATGACACCCTCCCTCCCTGTTTCCAGCTGCCGGTTGCCTGTTTCCGCCCAGGACCGTTCAGAGCGAAAGAGACTGAAAATAATCATAATAATTGTTGTGACTTTGTAGCTACCTATGTCTTGTAATGGAGCCCCCCAGCACAATAATTTCACACGTGCATAATTGTACAACGGAGTGACAATATCTTGAATCTTGAAAGAGAGAGACCGCTAAAGCTGCATTCAATGACCAAATAATAAGAGTTCCGGTTTGGACGTTTAGCCTTCAAAACAAAAGCGGCCGCTATGCAACCACATACTATTTTTTAGCCATTTCGGCTAAAATAAGCCCGTACAGTACGAGTGAATTGACCTTCACCTCGTTTTTGTAAAATATCGCCGCTATGAAACCACACAACGTTACTATTTTTAGCTATTTCGGATAAAATAAGCCAAACGTTCCCACTCTTTGACAGCGGCGCGCACATCCCGCGCGCACATCCTTGCTAGTGAAAAGAATGTAAACAGGAAGTCGAAAACCGGCAACCGCTGAGAATCATGGGAAACGTAAGTCCAGGAATAAGGTGAATAGAGAGCCGAAGTGGATCGTCACTTCCTGCTTCAGCACTGTACCAGAGATCTTCATCGGCCATTTATTTTCCCATAGACATTTTGTAAAATGCTTATAAAAATACTTTGACTTGTTCAAACCAAACGGAAAATAAATTGCGAAAGAAAATCTCTGGTACAGTGCTGAAGCAGGAAGTGACGTTCACTTTGGCTCTCTCTTCAGGCGGGAATCAAACCCACAGACGCGGCCGATTGTGCCTCTACGGACGCCCGACCAAGTCGGAGGTACATCTAACACCGGGGCTCGAACCCGCGACCCCTCGTGTTGCTATAGGCACGGACTCCACCACTGCGCTATACCCAGGTGCTGCGCCGGCCTCTGAGTTCTGTCCACGATGTGTGCATTCCATGTTCAGACGTAGCTAAGTGGTTTTCGGCAGAGCAAGTGCAGCACGGCGTGTGGAAACAAACACGTATTTAATGGCTTAAGAGGTTGTTACACTCCTAACATGATCGTAATCACACATCAGAGCCCACGGCCTTTTTCAATATGTCACTTGGCGCGGGCGGGCGGGTGATGATGGCGCTGCTCGCGGCGCACGCAGCGACTCCACGATACCTCTGCGTATTAATTGGTTTCCCCGCGCGGCGGCGGCGTGGCTAAAGGTTTCCTCTCTCTCCCAGCGTCGCTCCCCTCTGTCTACCTGAGTCACTTAATTACCCATAATTCACTTTCTGTGATGAGCCGTGTAGGAGCACGGCCTGCTTTAATTGAATGACCTTCTGTGTAATTACTGTCATAGTGAACGTGAGGAGATAGCTAGCAAGGACCCCCCCCCCTCTCCTGTTTATCCCTGTCTCTCTCTCTCTCTATCTCTCTCTCTCTCTCTCTCTCTCTCTCTCTCTCTCTCTCCCTCTCTCTCTCCTTCTTCTCCTCTCTGACACCCATGACAGCTGATGGACCCTGTGGCACTCCAGAAACACACGTCCCCGTGGAGTAAACATGACGAAAGAAAGTGCGTGGCGTCGGGTCGTTGCGTTCCGTCTGGAATCGGAGATACCGCGCCGAGTCTGTTCGAGGAAGGCATACCGTCTGGTGTGTCGTCGAACATATCTGCTTACTGTCTGTGTGATGAGCGCAGCCATCTTGAATCTGTGGAGAACGTCGAGTTGCCTTTTTTTCCTCTCCCTCCGACTAATTAAATCTTGAGTAATTACAGAGGAGGATGTCAGGAGGAAACAGATGGAGGAGGGAGAAAACATTATAGATCTATATGATTATGACACACTACAGAAGTCCCATATTCCACAAAGTCACAGCAGGATTATTGGAGACATTTTTTAGGCTGCATCAGATAGAGACGTTTGTTCTGCTGCTCAGACACAAAGCTCGGCGGAGAGCTTCCTCGTTCCAGATAGCTCAAAGGGCTCCAGCAGTGGTACATCACTCTGGTTGCTATGCAACTATCTAATTAGCGTCAAGCGAGATGGAAGTCACAAAGGGGGCAACACTGTTGAAAAGGAAGACGGACAAGACAAAGTTGTGTTTGGTCTGTTTTGCTGTTGAAGACGAGGAGTCTGTTCTGAAACTTTGACGCTTCTTCACTCCTTTTCTCTGTCTGAGGTACCGGCGTCACGCGGCGTGCAGCTTGTAAAGCCCACACTGATCCAGCAGAAAATGGACAGAATGACTAACGGACAGATTTCTGTCTCTGATTCAAGGATTCAAGTTGGGTTGCATCAGTAATAGTATATTTTTGGACTTCAACTTCAGCATCATGGACAGCTCAAATCCACATCAAAAATAATCTAAACAATTTGAAAAAACAATTGCAAATCAAAAAAATTAAAACTGAAACAATGACAATTTCGATTTGGAATAAGGAGAATAGAAGCCTTGACCTTCTCAGCGACTCGTTTGTATTGAATAGCACTAAGCTTATGTGTTATGTATTAGCTGACATAAAAACAGCTTAACGAATTCCCTCAAATTAAGTGATAATACGGAAGATTTTCATGTAAATAAATGTGTGTTAAGTCACGATCTATCTGATAGTGACTTAACACAATGGTGATTGAGCGTATGGACCATTGATGGAAGCCTTTGCATTTTCACTATTGCAGCATTTATGAACTTGGTGTCTGTGGTGACACAGGGTGGGCGGAGCTAACACAATAGACTCCCTCTGTAGGTTACTGTAGGTTCACAGCACAGGGTGGGCGGAGCTAACACAACAGACTCCCTCTGTAGGTTACTGTAGGTTCACAGGGTGGGCGGAGCTAACACAATAGACTCCCTCTGTAGGTTACTGTAGGTTCACAGGGTGGGCGGAGCTAACACAATAGACTCACTCTGTAGGTTACTGTAGGTTCACAGGGTGGGCGGAGCTAACACAATAGACTCCCTCTGTAGGTTACTGTAGGTTCACAGGGTGGGCGGAGCTAACACAATAGACTCCCTCTGTAGGTTCCTGTAGGTTCACAGGGTGGGCGGAGCTAACACAATAGACTCCCTCTGTAGGTTACTGTAGGTTCACAGGGTGGGCGGAGCTAACACAATAGACTCCCTCTGTAGGTTCCTGTAGGTTCACAGGGTGGGCGGAGCTAACACAATAGACTCCCTCTGTAGGTTACTGTAGGTTCACAGGGTGGGCGGAGCTAACACAATAGACTCACTCTGTAGGTTCCTGTAGGTTCACAGGGTGGGCGGAGCTAACACAATAGACTCACTCTGTAGGTTACTGTAGGTTCACAGGGTGGGAGGAGCTAACACAATAGACTCCCTCTGTAGGTTACTGTCGGTTCCTGACAACTCTTGCGTGAAGTAGGATAACAAGCTACTATTTTCCGGTCTCTGTTAGCATTACGGGTGGTTACTATGGCCGAACAAACTGACTAATGTCGCATAATAACAGTTTGGATCTCACCTGCAATTACCACTCATCGCCAATAGGTGTCACCCAAGAGAACAAAACTGAAATTTTCCGTATTATCACTTTAAGTTAACAACAAGAACAATGCCATATTTTTGTGTGTGAAACCCACCGGGTGTGTACGCGGCTCTTTCAGCACCGTGGACAGCTCACATCAGGCCTGGAGAGCGAGAGACAGAGGGAGAGAGCGAGAGAGAGAGAGACAGTAAAGTGGGAGAGGGAGAGAAAGTGTTTAGTTCGTATTAGTTGACACCGTTAGTAATGTTCGTAGTGAAAGAAATGATCCGCCTATAGAGACACTGCATGAAATAGGCCACGGCCATCACGGGGGAAAAGCTCCGTTCATTTCCACACACCAGCGTCATTTTCCTTGAATTAAACATAGCTAAAAGCTGTTGTGTGGTGGGCTGCGCAGACAACAAATGTAAAAAATCGCCAGTTTTTTTTGTACTCCTGAGCAAAACAAGGAAGCCATTGAGAATTGGCGAGAAGGAAAATGTGGATCTAGCTGTCAAGGAAGTAAGTGTTCATCTTCCGTATATACAATCTTTTTGTGCAACACGCAACCATGCACGTGACATAGAACGCCAGGATTGGAGGGGGGGTTTCTGTTTTCCCCCCGTCTTGGGCGTGGCTTCTGAACAATGACGCGTTACGCAGTGTCTCTATCGTTTTGCTATGAATATTAACTGCTAACTGCTTATAAAAAGTGGGTGCATTATTCAATGCTTGGCTTGCAGGCCAGTCGGGGGCCTGTTAGAAGGGCGGGGTCGGGGTCCGTTTCAGTTGACATGGGTGAAGCATGGCTGAGGCCGCCATAGACACATGGACACAGACAGTACAGTGTGTTCTCCCATGCAGGCAGCGGAGAGCCTCATATGGGGAAGCCGGGTGTCGTGGAGAAACTCCTGAATATGTGCCCACATCAATTTCTATC
>NC_139645.1:16882819-17045319 GCF_964638095.1 Poromitra crassiceps | reverse complement strand
TCACCCAGGCGACCTTCTGCCTGAGTGCACTCAACCTGCCACTCAGCAGAGAGCGGCTGCAGACACGGGGCAGACAGGGGGCAGCAGAGAGCAGCTGCAGACACAGGGCAGACAGGGGGCATTAGGTGGGATTATCACCCCCACTGCCCCTTTTTGTTTTGATGTCAGTCTCCCTCCACACACACACACACACACACACACACACACACACACACACACACACACACACACACACACACACACACACACACACACACACACACACACACACACACACACACACACACACACACACACACACACACACACACACACACACACACACACACACACACACACACACACACACACACACACACACACACACACACACACACACACACACACACACAGAGTCCGGCTCTGGCACTACTACAGAGAGCCGGTCCACTGGCGAACTGAAAACCTCCCCCTTCCACTTTTCACACACTGCACAGCCACACACATACACACATTCTCACACATATTTAAACACACACACACACACACACACACACGCACGCACGCACACACATGCACACACACACTGCCTGCACAGAATATTAGGGACACTTGTTCTTCATGAAAAGAGCGAGAAACACTACAAATTGCATGATCTTATTTAGTGTAAAAAGGGAGAATAATTTCCTGCTGTTCTGTTTGGGTTCTGTATTGTGTGTGTTTGTGTGTGTGTGTGCGAGCGAGTGTGTGTGTGTGTGTGTGTGTGTGTGTGTGTGTGTGTGTGTGTGCATATTGTTCATGTTGCACAAAATAAAAATAGAAATAAATTGGAAAAATAGTAGTAATCATCAGCACTTTGTTAATGGTAACTTGCGTTACACTTGACATCGTAACTGGTATCATATTACTGAAATCCTATTGGTAATAAGTGATATTACTGCGTTACTGCTACAAGTAATATATTACCTGTAATAAGTTACTTTTGTAATCTGGTACCCCCAGCGCTGCTGATGGTGAGCAGTGGTGCTCAAAATGTCACTACTTTGGTGCAATACAGAAGTGCACATTGGAGGCCTGCAGTGCGCGTGCTATTCTGTTTATGTCATGTTTATTTCACTACCCGACCTTGACCTTGACCACTAGAGAGATGCTGCCAAGCTATGGACACCAGAGGATCGACCCTTGAACTCTGACCCCCCCCAGATGTCTTTGACCCATCACCCCCTCTTTGTTTCTCTATTTTCCACCCTCATTTATCAGCTCTTGCTCTGTAAATCATTGATGTCAGGCACAGGCATAACTGCCCATATTCACAGTGATTTACTGCGTGTGTGTCTTTTAAAACAGAGCCATCTCTTAACTCTACAGCCCCCCCCTCCTCCCCTGATCACCGTGCAGGGTGCTAAAGGGGTCAAGCAGGGTTTTAGCGCGTGACCCTCGCTCTGATCAGGGCCGACCTTTGACCCCGAACACCACTGGTCCTGCCTGGGGTCCAGAGGCGGACCGTGACCCTGCCGTTGAACTCCAAAAACAGCGAGGGAGGGGCTATACTGGTTTTCGTGCCGTCCTCTTTTCCTAATTTCCGGTGGAGCCAGAGGGGATTGGTGATGCTTTCTTTACTGTAATAGCTCAAATAATCATATATATATATGATCGTAGAAGAGTGTGTATATATATATATATATATATATATATATATATTATACACTCTTCTACGATGGATTTCTCCCTGTTTGATTGTTGAATGTCTATCAGTCCAAAATGGCAGCTCTAGAAAGAAGCACCTGACGTTCACCAAAGATGTTTTACATCCTTTTTTTTTTACATTATTTTTGAATAATCCGCTGTAAAATAATTATGGGTGCAAGGTCCGGTCCAACGTGACTGATTGTTGCAGCTTGCGTGCATTTCCTCGTTAAAACTGCGACGCTGTGGGGGGTTGCTTGTCACAATAAATAACACTCGCTTGACGACTTATTTGAGGGAGTGTAATAATTGTATCGATCACATCCGCTATTTCTGTTGCTCTTTGAACAACTCGGGATATTTATCGACGAGTTATTTGCCAAGCTGGAATTGATCTGCTCCGTTCGCCTGCAGCTTTGAAACATGGTTTACAGACAGGTGTCAGCAACGTAACGGGGCGGCTGGGAGGATGACACCGGAAGAAGCACCCATATTTCACGTAAGGCGTCACAGAGACACTGCATGAAATAGGCCACGCCCATCACGGGGGAAAAGCTCCGTTCATTTCCACACACCAGCGTAATTTTCCTTGAATTAAACATAGCTAAAAGCTGTTGTGTGGTGGGCTGCGCAGACAACAAATGTAAAGAAAATCGCCAGTTAAAGTTTTTTTGTACTCAACAAGGAAAACAAGGAAGCCATTGAGAATTGGTGAGAAGAAAAATGTGGATCTTGCTGTCAATGAAGCAAATTGGAGTGTTCATCTTCCGTATATACGATCTTTTTGTGCAACACGCGACATAGGAGAACGCCAGGATTGGACGGGAGTTTGTGTTTTCCCCCGTTTTGGGCGTGGCTTCTGAATGATGACGCGCTCTGCAGTGTCTCTATGGCAGCTAGAAATAAGGTGGATAGTGTTTTAGGGTGGATGTTTCCTTTAACTGCTGAAACACACACACACACACACACACACACACACACACTGCTCGCTCCTTTGTTTGATGCAGCAGCCGAGCCGAGCGCACGGTCCGTCAGCGCGGCTGCAGCGTTCAGTCAGTCCCAGCGGCCGCACACACACTTTATTAGCATAATTAACTTCCATCAGCTGCACGCGGAGCCTCTGGAGAGTGTGAGCAGAGTGCAGCCAGCGTGCAGGCTGCTGCTCACAGGATCACTGCAACACTGCTGCAAAAACACACACTCGCGCTCGAGTAACGGCGACCGCTGGGGGAAACATTCAGATTTGCTTTCTCAAGATATTTACATAATAGAGTCAGAGGTGCATGCTGGGGACTCACGTCACATGAGTTGGACTTGAGCACCCCACCTTTAATGGACCCTTCTCACGGGGGCCATTTTGTGTCGAAAAGGCAGGGTAAACACAGGTGCAAGCAAAACACTAATTGAGGGTTTCCAACTTCCAATCGTGGAAGTTGGAAACCCTCAAAATAAATGAGCTTTTTTTTTCTTTTTTTTGCTGGAGTGTTCCTTTAAGACTGCGGGACAGATGGGGTCGAGCTGACGTCCGCGCCAAGACTTCCGCCAAAGAGCATTGAAGGCAAGAGTTGAACGTCAATGCGCCAATGGGACAACAGCACAGAACCATGACAACCAATCAGACGTAGTCGCCTTCAGGCCAAAATGTCGCATTTGCTGTGTGGAACTCTCTATTTAGTCTTCGGTTCTGATCAATGTAAGTTCTTTGCCTTACAGTCTGATTGATGCTAGAAAGGAGTTGGAGCATGAGATGTTGTCGCACTCTAAACAATGGCGTCTGCTCTACACAGAGATATATATATATATATATATATATATATATATATATATATATATACATATCTTATAGTATAAGTAATGATACTTATACTTAAAAAAAACACTTAACATACTTAAAATGATGTTGATTGGTAGAGTTCTTTCTCAGCACAATCCATCCTGTTCCTCATATTATGGCCATGTTCAGACTAGGAGGCCAAATCTCATTTGTGAACTTTAGTGACCTATTAATGACTTTATCCAGATTGGTTTTATGAGTCTGGACGCTCCAAGTCTGATATGTGTCACTTGTCCCAAACCACATATGGAGGTAGTTTCCAATCTGCTTTCGACTGATGTGACTTCAGTTCGGAGGCGCAGATCCACCAAATCTGATTTGAACGTCACTCGCAACTCGTCATCAAATGCTTCTGCACAGGAAAACCACGTCACCAACGTACGTATTTACTGACGCCCACATCGTTACCATAGCAACCCATGCAGATAGGCTGTTTAGGTCTGGACACACAGATCCGACTTGAGAATCAGATTTGTGGCAGTGCAGACACACTCCCAAATCAGATTTGGGAAACCAATCAAGATAATGATGATTAATGACTTTAGCAGCAAATCGGATTTGCCTGTAATGTGAACATGGCCATAGTAGCTCTGGAAAGTTGGGCAAAAACGAGGTCAATGAGGTCACACTCCTGTATGTATAAGCTGTATATATATACAGTATATATGTATACATACACACACACACACACACACACACACACACACACACATATATAAACATATACATGTATATATATACACACACACACACACACACACACACGCATATATATATATGTGTGTGTATATATATACATGTATGTATATATATACTGTATATGTGTGTGTGTGTATATATATACTGTATGTGCGTGTGTGTGTATACACATATTGAGAAATGACATATTCCAGTGGGCTATCCCTTTAAACTCCACAAAGGTGTTAACTGTACTGAGAGCAAAGTGGCTCCCCCACCTCTCTATCAGCAGTAACACACACACACAGCTGTCTATCAGCAGTAACACACACATCCCCTTACATGTTTTCATTGGACGGCCCTGCTTCCTTAATCACTCAGTGTTTTTAACGAGCTGACGATCTGAGCTTCCAGGAGAGCCGTGAGGAGAACAAGGTGAAAGACCACAGTATATTTCACAGTTCCCACACATTTTCATGGATCATATTTCAAAACTTTTCCATGACTTTTCCAATGATATATAACACAAGTTCCATGTAATGTGAGGCGGTGACTCTTAATCAACACCAGACATTATTAGTATGACACTGAACAAATAAGACATACCTCTTTATGTTGGATTTTAGTACTTTAGCCACTACATCACATTACATGGAGGGAAGCTACTCGAATAAAACACAAGTTTTCCATGAAAAAATATTAATATAAATTACATGAAGCACTAAAATCCACACTAAAATTAACACGTTAGAGCTACGTTATGTCGAGAGCTACAGGAAATAAATTTGCTGCTATGTTACGGTTATCCACAAAAGATTACTGTAACAATTAATTTCATCACACACAATTCCATGACTTTTCCAGGTCTGGAGAAAAACTCCATGACTTTTCCATGATGTGGGATCCCTGATATTTGCTGTAGATGTAAAATACTTGTCTTCCTGCCATGCAGATGCTGCTACTCGTGATCACCTGACCTGGCTCACAGCCCCGTGTCCCATGCAAACGATAACACTCTTAACCTTTACTCCTTTTAACTGTTATGACTTCCTCTGGACAGCTCAATGACTTCTGCCTGGTGTCTGGCCCACACACACACACTTTACCACTCCATGGCGTACAAGTAACATGGGTTTGCACTTTGAAAATACATGTAATGTGTACCACAAAGTCGCAGACCGGTGAGTCTTATAATGCACGCGGATGCAAGTTAAAAAACAAAAAAAAACAAACAAGGATTATGGTTTGGGTTCCGCTAAAATAATGAAAATGTTAAATGTATAAGTCACATTTCACATTTTCATTATTTACCATAACCATTAGGGGTGTGCCGATTAATCGTTTTTTAGATGCATCGCGATGAGTCACGTGACGATTAAAATCGATTCACAATGTTCGATTATCGATTTGCAAAAAATTGCATTTTCTTTTCTTTTCTTGCAATTATTTTTTTTCTTTATTTGCAAAAAATACGGTATTTCGCCCGGAAAGCAGTTCCTTAACTGTGAAACGAGACCAAAACCGAAGTACTGGAAACTGGAATCACTGAAGAAAGCATGCAGGGTGGCTGTAACATGTGATGCGTGGACTTCAGTCGCAACTGAAGATAATGGAGGTACATTTGTTTGTTTACTTTAATTAATGGATACTGACAAATATACCTTGCTTAAACAAAATCCTGTTTGGTGAAAAAGATGCATCGAAAATCGTGATTAATCGTAATAATCGTTTAATAATCGAATCGTAGCACCCTTAATCGTAATCGAATCGAATCGTGAGGTGCCTAAGGTGGCACACCCCTAATAACCATAATGATACTTATACTTTAAAAAAACACTTAACATATTTAAAATGATGATGTTGATTGGTAGAGTTCTTTCTCAGCACAATCCATCCTGTAGCATCATAGTAGCTCTGGAAAGTTGGGCAAAAACGAACGCAAGGTCAATGAGGTCACGCTCCTCCTGTATGTACAAGCTGACTGAGGCTCACTAAAATGTCATCCAGTCACACAAAGTACATTTCAGTCAGCTTGTTCATACAGGAGCCCATTGAACTAGTATTTGTTCCCCACCCCCAATTTTCCAGAGCTATAGACCCTTCTCACGGGGGCCATTTTGTGTCGAAAAGGCAGAATAAACACAGGTGCAAGCAAAACACTAATTCCAAATTCCAATCATGGAAGTTTGAAACGCTCATTAGTGTTTTGCTTGCACCTGTGTTTACCCTGCCTTTTTGACACAAAATGGCCCCCGTGAAAAGGGTCTATTATGAGGAACAGAAGGGATTGTGGTGAGAAAGAACTCTACCAATCAACATAATGATTGGGAAGTAGCAAATAGGGCTAGACTTTAAACGATTTGAACTATCCCTTTAAAATGAAGACTTTGGACATACACTTACAATATTCAGGTTTGTGGGGAAATTGAACTGTTCATAATAAGATTAGCTCTGATCCCCAATAAAATATTCTCTAAATACTCTAAACAGAAGACACATTCCTAGCAAATATCTGCTGCATGACGACACATTTCTGATTCCGATCTGACAATCTGTACCCCTATATCTTCAAAAATAAAAAAATAAACAGTAGTAACTGAAGACAACTTTTTTCCAGGCTCAGTTTGTACTTTAATGCCAAATCTCAAATCAACAAAAACAATTAGGAATATGCAGAAGAATATGCAAATATTCATGTATTTCAAAAAATGTCAACTTTACTGGGACTAACAAAAACCACCTCATTTTCAGCTTAGCCACCAGGCGTTTTTCCAGTTTTATCCAATTTCAGTTGAAAGGGTTTGATAAATTCGAGGATGCCAAAATGTCCTCAATCTGTACCGGCCTGTGTAATCCAGCAACTGAAGCTGAAGCATGAAAATCTGCTAAATCACTGAGTGATGAGGTTTTAACATGAGAACGCTGATATCCACTGTGGATCAGAGAGGTTTTAACATGAGAACTGTGATATCCACTGTGGATCAGAGAGGTTTTAACATGAGAACGGTGATATCCACTGTGGATCAGAGAGGTTTTAACATGAGAACTGTGATATCCACTGTGGATCAGAGAGGTTTTAACATGAGAACGGTGATATCCACTGTGGATCAGAGAGGTTTTAACATGAGAACGGTGATATCCACTGTGGATCAGAGAGGTTTTAACATGAGAACTGTGATATCCACTGTGGATCAGAGAGGTTTTAACATGAGAACTGTGATATCCACTGTGGATCAGAGAGGTTTTAACATGAGAACGGTGATATCCACTGTGGATCAGAGAGGTTTTAACATGAGAACTGTGATATCCACTGTGGATCAGAGAGGTTTTAACATGAGAACAGTGATATCCACTGTGGATCAGAGAGGTTTTAACATGAGAACGGTGATATCCACTGTGGATCAGAGAGGTCAGATGTGGTGAGGAAGGCACAGAGGATGCTGCGAAGGTTTTCAGCCGTCAGGATCAACACTGAAGACAAAGCTGCAAAGACAAAAGGGAATCATCAACACAGGGAATCAAATATAGATTTTTGTGCCCCAAACAGATGGGTACCATTCACAATTCCACAAAAGGTTACCAGAGGCGTGTATATAGAAGAGTCGCATCTCTCGCACATCTCCATTCACTCCAATGGACCAGTTTTTTACTCTCAAGAGTTCCAGGAAGTAAGGTCCTGGATTAAGCAGCACTGTCGAGTTGCAGCAAAATGGACAGTTTGTGTTGTACTTTGAAAGTTTTTTTTTTTTTTTTTTTTAAGAATCAAATTGTACATTATCAGCTTTATTTTAGCATTCAAAAGTAGTGCAAGATCCCTTCCTGGCTGTTCATTGGCTAATGAGTCACGCATTTTGGCCCTTCGCTGACGCCACTCTCTCTCTAAATTGCTCTGAAGGTTACAAATCACATCGCTTCACTGAGCGAAGGGACAGATTAATGCAGTTTGTTAATTAAGTTCACAATCACTAAGTTCACTTGTACTCAGAAGTGAATTGGTCTGCTTAATATGTACTTGATGTGCGCTCGGTCATCTTTATGTTTGATTTACAAAGCCATTCTTGGCGAAATTCCTGCTTGACTACTCTTTTAACCTTGAAATGTGGAAATGTATCCGTTTTATGTTTTACGTTGAAACTTTGTGTTGCTGCTATTCTTGGCCAGGTCTCCCCTGTAAAAGAGACGATTGATTTCAATGGGACAAACCTGGTTAAATAAAGGCTATAAGTTAAATCCAATTCATTTTCTATTGTGCCCAAATTATTTTAATTATTAAAAATTTTATTATGCTTACCGTTTTCTTTATTAATTCTATTTGTTACTTAGTTTTACATTTGTTTCTATTGATGTCTGTAACCTGTTCCGTTTCTTTGGTCAACGGTGGTTGTTTAAATGTGCTATACAAATAAACATTGCCTTGACTTGCCTTGACTGACCTGCTCCTCACTCCATCAGCTGAGCAGCAGCTCCCTCTGCTGCCGCTGAGCTGAAAGTGCAGCATCTGTTTCAGGACAGTCGGCTCAACGTTGATGATGTGAGACTTCTTCTGTGCCGACATATTTGTCTGTTTGTTTGGGCGCTAAAGAGCAGTAAAGAGAAAAGTACATTTTTAACTTACAGTATATTAAAAAAATGCATTGTGCTTCACATGGTGTCAAAATGAGAACAGATTGGGTAATGAGTGAGTGAGTGAGAATTGGTAGGAATTGTTTCTCTGCATAGTTGGCTTTGACCGAGGGCTGCACGATAATGGATAAAACTGACGTCGCAATATATTTTGTTTCTGCGATATATACGGTACGGGATGGGTTAGCACCCCAGCCTGGCTCTCTCGTGAGGGAGAAATCCACAAACGCTACGGATTAGCCTCCTGAAAAGCTGTATAAAGATCGGCACGGCCTGGGGTCCTCCAGGCTAGAGCGAGGTGCTCGCCGCAGGCGAATGACGTGCAGCGCACAGGCCTCCTAGAGGTATCCTCTTTGTCTATGGTGCGGCATAGTAGGATTGCCTTTTGGAGGTCTGGTGAGACGAAGGAGGAGCGCGGCCGGGAGAAACCCACAGAGCCTTAGCCCTCCATGCACCGAAGGGTCTTTCAATGCTGCGGTGTAGCACTAGCTCTATTGCAGCGGATTGGGCATGATCAACCCTTCCGCGGGCAACGCTGCAGACAGAGTAGGAAGGCTGATCCGTGAGCGGCTGCTTCCGGGACGCTAGTCGGGGTCTTAATCGGCCTCGGCTGGGTCTACTGGGCGAGGGTGTATGATGTTCGACAGACCCGAAACACCTTACGACCCCAGGTAACATCACTGATGACGCGTCCCAGCGCATGCTGAGGCATTGTATTTTGAACTGATATGAAAAATACAAGAATTTACACCAAACGACTTGAATAGCTCTATCAAGCCTTGCCCCCTTTAAGAAGGTGGTCTAGTGGGTAACCCTGCACAGGTGACTTAGTAGGAAGCGAGTCTCTTTTTACCCGCAGTCAGTGAGCTGCAGGATACTGAGTCAACTCAGTAGTTTAGTTAGCAGGAAAAGAGCTTAGCATGTCACCGAGCATGTCAAGACAGCTTCCCCTGTCAGGTGAAAAGAAGCGGCTGCCTACTGCCCATGTCTCGGAGGAAGCATGGAGCCAGCTTCGGCTCTCCCCAGATCCGCAGAGGGTGGAGCAGCAACCAGGATAAATAAATGAAAAATTAGCACTAATGGGGGATAAAAATGGGATAAAAAAAAATCGGTGGGGGAAAAAACAGAAAAAAAAGCTAATGTTTGGTCACTAAGGCGTTTTGAGGCTGACGAACGTTGTCACAAGTAGCGGGCGTAGCTAACGTTAGCTAACATGGCGCAGTAATAGTGTGATGCGGTCACAGCCAGGTGTGTGTTTATTTATAGACTATTTGACAACGGCTTCGAACGTGGCTCAGCCAATCACAATCAAGGACCGGTCCGGAACTATCCGTTTGATGTATTATTGTGATATATTGAGTTTGCATGGCATTGTCACAAAAAATCAAATCAAACATTTTATATATACAGTATATGATGATATGTGATATGATTATTACCACGATAATATTGTTAATTGCAATTATTTTGGACAGGACAGGATCACTTTCATATTGTCCCACCCCTAGTTTAGACCTTTTCAGACTTTCTAAGAACCTGCAGACACCCTTGTAAATAATGTAAACTCTAAAAAGTCTGTTTATTAAATGGGTGATTACGGGAGTGAGTGAATGAGCTCTTACCAGTCAGATGAAAGGCAGGTTCGTCTCGGTTCCTCTCCAGCAATGCAAAACCCAGCTGTGACATCACGCCTGCAAAACATCTGTGAACAAACAACTTCTCCAGCGTCTCCAAAAATGTCCATTTCTCTCTTCTGCATTCAACACACAACTAATCACAAGGCAAACATGGCCCAAAAATAATGAGGGGAAAAAACACAGATTTTCCACTTTCAGGTTGTTTGATCAGAAACTAATTGGGAAAAGAAAAGCAGGTCGCTCCATTTGGTTCATTACATTGGAGGCCGAGAGGCTGAAAACTATTCAGTATTTCACAGGAAAAGAAAATTGAGAAAAATCACAGAAAAATACACGTGAGAGAGAAACAAATAATTTGGCACCGCTTAGGCAGAGGAAATTGGCCATGCACAATTGGGAGAAAAAGGGTGAAAATCAGAAAACATACGAATAAATATGATATTAAATTTGTATAGCCGAAATCTGCGACTCCCCGTAAAGTCCAGATGTTGCCAATCTAACTTGAAAAATCACAAAAAATATGGGTGACAGAGAAACGAGCGGGACTGCTTAGAGGCAGTTTACACTGTACCCATAATACACTAATAGATTGTGCTGCTAATTGGCACAGCAACTGCCCACAACAACTGCAGACTAGAGTCAACAAAGACAGACTGAGGCCAACTGGGAATCCTATGTAAAAGGAGGGAAACTCTTGTACTGTATTTTAAGCATTAGTCGGGGGAAGTTGGCGATGTACAATTGGGAGAAAAACATTCATTAGAAAAAATAGAAAATAAATATGCAAGATATTACATTTGTATTGCAGAAACCGCTGTAAAGTCCCTATCTAACTTGCCTGTAGAAAATCTCTGTACTAAAACTCCATGGTGACAGTCACTTCTGCTGGCTGATGCTCGAGGTTTCGCTCCACGTTTAGGTCCGTAACCCTCTCATAATCAGGGGTGGGGAAACCCTGCTCTCCATCGTGGGAAGCTGCTTCCATTTCGATGACACCTGCTGTGTTTTCATCTACAGGCACCGTGCGTGGATGCTCCTCGGTGATCATCTGCTGCAGACTCTGTCTCTCTAAAGGAGAGATTTGGTGCTGAGAATCAGCCCTCCTGAAGGTGGTGGTATTTTTCAGTTTGCCTTCTGTGGCCTTCTTCTCCAGCTGGAGAGCCTTCTCTTCTCTCTTCTGCTGCAAAGCCTGTCGCCTGTTCCTGGAGATGTCCTTCAGGCCTTGGTTACACGGAAGCGGCGAGATGGTTTTTACAGGTTTTCTAGGCTGCTTTGGCCTGCTGGGTCCAGAGGCAGCATCAGTCAGGCTGAAGACTTCTTTCATGTAATCTGTTTTGCTGCTGTGCTTTTTCGCCTTTTCACGTTTTCTTGACAACATCATTTTGATTCTGAACCTGCGATGATCCAAGCACTCCCACTGTTCGGACGTGACGTCAAAGTCAAAATTGTGCACGAGGATATTAAAGACGATCTGCTTGGAAGAGGCACAGACCTCTTGGGCGAAATCGTGAATTTCGAGCATCACGCCGTTAGTGAGTCGATTCAAAGAAAGCTTCCGTTGGCGTTTACAGGGTCCAAATGTTGATTTGACACCCAGGTGTAGACCTATTCTCCTGCTGAGGGGATAGGGCTTCTCAGAGGCGGTTCCTCGTTCCTCGTGTGCCAGTGTTTCAAACTGATATTCACTTTCCGGTTCCGTTTCAGACTCGGGCTCATTCTTTACAGCAATGCGTGTCGGCTCCAATGCTGCGTTAGCGTCAACCTCTGGTTCTGCCTTGCAGCAGAACTCAGTCTTGGTTTGCTGTAGAGGTATGGGATAATCGTCCGGCTCTTCCTTGACCTTGACGGTGGTATATTCCATCTTCACGCTCATGTCGCTCTTGATACACGCTTCCTCGTGCGCCACTGTTTCAAACTCATCTGCGCTTTCTGTGCTATACTCCGTTTCAGAAGATGCGTTATTGCTCAAATCTGGTTCTGCCTTGCAGCTGAACTCAGTCTTGGTTTGCTGGAGAGGTATGGGATAATCGTCCGGCTCTTCCTTGACCTTGACGGTGGTATACTCCATCTTCACGTTCACGTCGCTCTTGACATGCGTTTCCTCGTGCGCCAGTGTTTCAAACTCATCTGCGCTTTCTGTCCTATACTCCGTTTCAGAAGATGCGTTATGGCTCAAATCTGGTTCTGCCTTGCAGCTGAACTCAGTCTTGGTTTGCTGGAGAGGTATGGGATAATCGTCCGGCTCTTCCTTGACCTTGACGGTGGTATACTCCATCTTCACGCCGCTCTTGACACACGCTTCCTCGTGCGCCAGTGTTTCAAACTCATCTGTGCTTTCTGTGCTATACTCTGTTTCAGAAGATGCGTTATGGCTCAAATCCGGTTCTGCCTTGCAGCTGAACTCAGTCTTGGTTTGCTGGAGAGGTATGGGATAATCGTCCGGCTCTTCCTTGACGGCGCTGCACTCCATCTCGATGCTCACTTCGCTCTTGACGCGGGCCTCGGCTGCTTCGTGGGTCGGCGTCGTACGTCCTGCCGAGTCATTTTCTTTTTGCTCGAGGCGCGGGGGTCGAGGAGCCGATTCGGTTTCCATCCGACAGGATTCGTCCGGTATGGAAACGCCTCCGGAAGCGGCGTCGTCTGCACGTCCGCCGCTTTGGCTGGAGATCGCCGTTTCCACAGAGCGTGGAGCGACGTCCCCCTCAACGCTCTCATTCTCAGCGCTGAGCTGCGCCGCCTGTCCGCCACGATACAACCAAGTATTTAGAAAGCAGTCCATTTCATGTACATATCCATTAAACTTTCTGACACTTTCAATCTGCAAAGCAGCATCTCTCTCTACTTGCAGTCTCCAGAGTTGCCGTTGTCGGACTTTCCGCCTCTTCAGGGCCACTTCGGGACGCACCTCTTTCATAAAGCTGATATGTACATTTTTTATGCCTATAGGACGGACAACCTTCTTCTTCACCACAGGTAGATTGTACACATCAAACCGGCCTGCACCCCTCATCCACTTTCCGTTCTTACTGAATGGCTTGATTAAATCGTTGGACAGGCTGAGGTAGAATCTCTCTCGCAGGTCACTTTCCAAACCGAGCTCAAAGTTGTCCTCCAACGTTTTAAACACGACGAACCGATAAGCCTTGATCACTTTGTCGGCGTAATGATAAACCTCCGCGACGACGCCGTTGGTGAGCCGCTTCGCATCCAGCTTCTCCTTTCGCCGTGGTCTCTTTGTGCCGAGTTCGATGCCTACTTCCCTGCAGTGTGGATAGAGCAGCTCATTTCTGGGTCTCTTAGCGTCCGTCACAGCTGCAGAGCTCACCAGGGCCTGCGTTGTTTTTGGTCCGTCAGACGGTAAAGAGCGTGCCGATGTGTCAGAGAGTTTATAGACAGGTTTCACTGCAGACACACCCGATAGACTCGACACAGCCGGTGATGTCTTGACTCCCGGTGTTGGTTCACACTGCGGCTTTGCCTCGACTTTGACCGTGACATCTTGCTCTTTTGAAACCACACAGAGTGTGTCTGAGTGCAAAGCGGCTACAAAGCCGTTGACATTCACCAGTGTTTGGCCTGTAGTCTGCGCCCCTGACTTTGCACACGGCAGATAAATAATATACGTCTGACCAGCTTTACTGACACGGATGGGGATGTACAGGTTTGTCCCTTCACCGGCGGCGGTCTCCCTCTGTTCAGATGGCTGTGAACACACTGGAGCCCCCTGTATGTCGGCTGTCTGCACTGCAGCGGCAGGCACAACGGGTTGGTGGATCTTTGTGTCTGTCGTTACGTCCATGCTCAACTGCAGAGAGGGAGAGAGAGACACAGAGAGAGGGAGAGAGAGACACAGAGAGAGGGAGAGAGAGACACAGAAGCTGCTTTCACACATGTTTGGAATTCAGGAGTTATCTAGAGGCTATGCGGTTGGCTGTCATGTGTGAATGTGTGCATGTGGCTCATGCGCGCTCCCGCGGAGCCTCTTCCTAGCCGGAGGGAAGTCTTGGGCTCAGGGTACACACAGGGGCAAATTGTCCCCCCCCCCCCCTCCAGAGCTCCGTGAAGTAGTCAGCTCGTGAGTGCATGGACAGAGACATCGTGACAGATTATTATTATATAAATAGTCGATGTGAATGAGCGAGCAAAAAACACATGCCAGCTCAAACCTGCTCCGTGTGCGACAGCCAACATGTTGCTGGATTGCTGGATTGAAAGGCTCATGGCTCTGATCTGATTTCATGTCTGCTTCGCACAGCACACACATTTAATAAGCATTTTTGGACGCGAGGGTCGTCCCGCTTCCCAGTATTGGACATCGGGTAGGGTATCTGGATCTGGTTGCGTTCATGTCTTTGATTTAACGTGTACACAGCGTTTGTGAAGAT
Source organism: Poromitra crassiceps (assembly GCF_964638095.1). Taxonomy (NCBI): domain Eukaryota; kingdom Metazoa; phylum Chordata; class Actinopteri; order Beryciformes; family Melamphaidae; genus Poromitra; species Poromitra crassiceps. The sequence continues at coordinate 17,030,497 of NC_139645.1, read as the reverse complement.
TCAATGGCAGAACCGCAAATTCCAAGTAGCGTCAAGTCAGGCAGTATAAAACGAAAACTTCCAGGTATAACCTTCGCAATAATGGCAATTACCGTAAATTCCGGACTATAAGGCGCACCGGTGTATAAGCCGCACCTTCAAAGTTGACTATTTTTTTCTTATATAAGCCGCACCGGACTATAAGCCGCGGGTGTTTTAATGGTATTTTTTGTTTTTTTTTACAGTGCACACAGTGTCCGCGGTGTGGTGAAAAGAGGGCAAGAGAGGAAATTAAAACAGAAGTGGATTTATAGTTAGAAAGAGTGCTAAAGAAGAGAGAATTCCGTTTTTTATTTTTTTATTTTAGTTACTCACAGTACTATTGACCAGTCCAACTCAAAAGATATTCGGCAGTTTCACTTTGAGCTCTTGTTCCGCCGCTGTCCATCAATGGTTATGACGAGTCTCGCTGGGTACAGTACGCCAAAGCGATATCCATTGACTTTAAACTTTTCGATGATGCTGTTGTATGTTGCGCGTTTCTGTTGCACCAACGCGGAGAGGTCCTGCCGGACGAAAAAGCGCGTACCCTCCCAGGTGAGGGGCTTCTTCCCCGCAGCCTGGAGGATGAGTTGACGGTCGGGCCAGCGGAGTAGGCAGATGAAGATGGCCCTCGGTGGCAGGCCGGGGTCTGGACGTGGCCGAGGCGCCTGGTGTGCCCTGTCCACCTCTGGTGGTTTCTCGCCTTCCTTCAGGTCCAGGATGTAACACAGGATTTTGCCACGAAAGCGTCCATGTCACCAATCTCAGCTCCCTCTTTTACATTGATCAGGCGAATGTTATTTCTTTTACTCCTGCTGATTAAGTCATCAACCTGCGTGTGCAGGGGTTCGATTTGTTTTTGCATTTTATCCACTTTCGGACTCACTGTGTTGTTTTTGTCCTCCAGTGCGCTGATGCGCTTTTCCGCATTAGAAACTCTGTTCGCTTATTTTCTTTAGTGAGTGAGTGGATGGACTTCTGCACGTTTTCAAACTTGTTTTCAAGCTGCTCAAACCTCTGAGCGATGTTGGACTTAATCGATAGTGTTTCACGGAGTAAAAGTTTAGCCCAAGCCGTGTATCTCCAGCCTCCAGCAGGTGAGTCATTTCCTCATTCATGGCGGTGATTTCTTCGTCTTTTTCTTTCTGCTTACCTGTGTTGTGTTATGTTATGTTATGTTATGTTGTTAAAAGAGGGCACGAGAGGAAATTAAAACAGAAGTGGATTTATAGTTAGAAAGAGTGCTAAAAAAGAGAGATTTTTTTTTTTTAAATCCATAGATAAGCCGCACCGTTATATAAGCCGCAGGGGCCAAAAAAGGCCAAAAAACGGGAAAAAAGCCGCGGCTTATAGTCCGGAATTTACGGTAAATAAAGTAAATGCACGTGTAATGTTTTTTGTGTGTGTTTCGAAAGATACAGAACGGAGATAAACTGGAAGAATATCTGCTCCCTTCGAAAAGTCTATTTGAACCCGTAGTGAGTCGACATTCTGATTTTTTGTTACTAAGTAATACAACATTTATTTTATTTTGAAGGTAAAAACGTCTAGCTTCCTGTATTCTGTATAATTCTAGTAGGTTGGATGCATTTTAGGACTGAACATAGCAAAGACCTGTTTTGTTTGTAGTGCTTGCGACTCGAGGAAATCGATGCATCTGGGCGTGAGTTGTAGGGTTGTTTAATTAATTACTTACTAACGTTATGCGCAAACGATTATATGCCGTGAACGTTAGGCAGTTATCGCCCATTATGTATTTTTCGTTTTCACAACTCGTGTGGTCATGCCCAAATTCCCCCACCCCCGCCCCCGCCCCCTCTCTACTTTACAAACTCTGCGGAGGTGCTACTCATGTGTGAAAGTAACATGCCTCATGTCTGAAAGCGTACACTTCACGTATCATCCGGGGCAGGCTCAGTGGGGGGCAACCCTCACCTGATCCGGAGTTCATGTGTGAAAATAGCTAGAGAGAGGGAGAGAGAGACACAGAGAGAGGGAGAGAGAGACACAGAGAGAGGGAGAGAGAGACACAGAGAGAGGGAGAGAGAGACACACAGAGAGAGGGAGAGAGAGACACAGAGAGAGGGAGAGAGAGACACAGAGAGAGGGAGAGAGAGACACAGAGAGAGGGAGAGAGAGATGATTCAGATTGAGTTCACTGAATGGAAAAAGGCTAAATAGTAGGGGCAGGGTTCCAGACTATGCATATGCGACCATTATTTTTTAGAGTGTGCGGGTAAACATTTCACGCAGTCGCATTGGTGCGAGCGCAGGATGATCCACTGATGTGCGAGTCCATACTGAAATGCTAGTTCCCACACTTACAAACTCCCACACTTGTACGTGACTTTACATTTATTTAATTAAACCTTTTCCATCACATTGAATTGCATCGTATCATATCACATTCATATTGTATCGCATCAAACCTGGGCTGAATTGAATCGTCTCATAATCATTGGCCGCTTAAAATGTACCTACATGAATCAGATCGTTGATCACGTATCGAGATATGTATTGTCGTCTCACAAGGAGAGATACGCACCCCTGGGAACGTGCATTCCCACATGAAAACGTGACGTAACATAGGTCCCAAAGATTGGTTGTTTTGTCACGGTTATGGTTAGGCAAGTAAAACAACTCGGTTAAGGTTAGGATTAGGGTTTGGTCACGGTAAACATTCGTGAATTTGTTTTAATGTGGCTTACGATATTATAGGAAAACTGCCTGGAGCCCATTGGTGTAGTGTGGTCGCGGCCCTTGCTAGACTTAGGAATCTACATGGAATAAGAAGATAAGAAAAAGATGGTATGGGGATGCACGCCCGGAGAGGACATTTGTGCGGACGCCATGACGTCACTCACAAGAGCTTCCGCCATATTAGTTCAGGGGGAAACAAAACAAGTATATCAAGGTGTGTATTCTCTGGTCGTAGTTTCTTCTTTTTTTATCCATTCTGGTTAATTTCACATTAAGTTACATTTCGGTATAAGAATATTGAGGAATGAATGAATGAATGAATGAATGAATGAATACCGATGAAGCTGTCAAGGAGCTGGACTCGACCGTGGCCGCCTGTTGGTCTCCATCCTCCTTGGCTACATCCCTCTCCTGTATCTCGTCAGACAGACACTGCTTGGTGATGGGAGGCGTTTCTGCTTCCTCAACTTGGCCGTCTTGACTGCGACCTTTGCGCTGCTTAGAAACTGCAGTGTAGGATCCATTCCAACATACACAGGTGAAAACAAGACAAATCGTAAAATGAACAACAGTAATGAATTCCATTCAAATAAAAGAACAGGTACAAGTCATACAGTAGGCCCCACAAGCACCACGATTCATAACAGGTCTAAAGTCATGTTATAGCAGTCGGGCGCACTTAGTGACAAGCAAGACAACAGTAAAACGGACAGGTTTTTGCATTGAGTTTGGCGTCCGTGGGCATAACCCATAAAAGAGCGATCCCTGATCCCCCAGTAAAAACAGCGGAAGTAACTCCAGAGTGTCCCTACGTATGCATGCAGTCAGAATCACAAATATAGATATAGGCTAGATATATATTGTGCACAGGTCTGACCCTAGTTTCACGGCTTTGCTTACTGTACATTGTACCTTGGCATGAGATGAATACAACTTTGAAGCTTGAACTGCTGTTATTTTACTGGTAGCATCGCGGGGCTTTTGTTTTGAAAACAATATGGACAAGCATTTCACCTCCTAGGCTACCATCCAAAACAATGCACTGCACTTTGCTTTTAGCTAGATTTAAGGGTAACACTTTACAATAACGTACACAAATCCTATAGTAGTTACTGATAAACTAACCATTAACTAATCGCCAGTTAATCATTCGCTAATGAAAAATTTGGCATTAGTTTATCACTAGTTAATCATAGTTAATGAGTAGGTAGTCATTAGTTAATGATTAGTATCTAATTTCCTGAGTAGAGTAGTTAATCAGTACCTAATGATTACTAAATTTCAGCTCGTGAATAGAGTAGTTAATCATTACTTAATGATTCCAAAATGTCAGTGCGTGAATGTATTAGTTAATCATTAGTTAATCATTAGTTAATCTTTTTGTGTACCCTATTGTAAAGTGGTGCATCATACTCAGTAGTTTATGAATACTGAATCATTACCTGTCCATTAGTTACTCTTTTCGCACCCTAATATAAAGTGAAAGATATCCTTATCAAATAAACACTCCCTCCAGGTGAGATTCGAACCCTGAACCCCAAGATTGTTAAATTGTAAGTCTGGTTCTCTACCATCTGAGCTAACCAGCCTGTTGCTTGTTCGAGCCATACTATTGAATGTAGAGCCTGAGACCAAGTATTATAGTTTAAAGGTATATTCCACCCAAATACTACTTTCTGTCCAAGTACTTACAAGTACTTAGACATAAGTAGTATTTGGCTGAAACATACCTAAGTACTTGGACATGAAGTAGTATTTGGATGGAATATACCTTTAAAACTATAAGTATTTGGAGAGAAGGTAGTATTTGGGTGGAATATATCTTAAAAACTATAAGTACTTGAACAGAAAGTAGTATGTGGATAGGACATAATACTTAGTCTCTGACTCTACAGACCTATAGTATGGCTCTACCAAGTAACAGGCTGGTTAGCTCAGATGGTAGAGAACCAGACTTACAATTTAACAATCTTGGGGTTCAGAGTTCGAATCTCACCTGGAGGGAGTGTTTATTTGATAAGGATATCTTTCACTTTATATTAGGGTGCGAAAAGAGTAACTAATGGACAGGTAATGATTCAGTATTCATAAACTACTGAGTATGATGCACCACTTTACAATAGGGTACACAAAAAGATTAACTAATGATTAACTAATACATTCACGCACTGACATTTTGGAATCATTAAGTAATGATTAACTACTCTATTCACGAGCTGAAATTTAGTAATCATTAGGTACTGATTAACTACTCTACTCAGGAAATTAGATACTAATCATTAACTAATGACTACCTACTCATTAACTATGATTAACTAGTGATAAACTAATGCCAAATTTTTCATTAGCGAATGATTAACTGGCGATTAGTTAATGGTTAGTTTATCAGTAACTACTATAGGATTTGTGTACGTTATTGTAAAGTGTTACCGATTTAAGTAGTTTTTTCAACAGCCTTGTTTTTACTCAGTCTTACAAGTAGGATAATTATTTGTATTAGTACTTTTTTTTTTTTTTTTTACTTATACTAATTATAAAGTGTACTTTTACAATGTGTAGCGTTTTTGTCTACACTACTCTGCCCACCACTGGGTGTGACTAGTAAGTACTGTAGCTATTTATCACATTCGTTAGCAACATGCTACAGCTAGCCTACCTACACACTCACCCGGGGGGAGAGCGCAGTAGTCGTGTTCCTGCACAAACTTTGCCGCAGCAACACTCTCCATTTCCACATCACAGCCACTTCTCCTTGACGTGTGTGTCTGCCGTTGTTTTACTTATCGGTTATTCGAGTGAAATCGGGAAGGGGCTGCAGCCTGGGGTTGTAGATATTTAAGACCAGACACTCGGTGGGAAAGCACCTCGTTCTTATTGAAGTGTAGAGCACACACATGCGTACTGTTTCTCCTCACCGTAAACAGGGGTCCCTCTTCTCCTCTTATCGCCAAAATCCATATCTTTCTTAACTTTTCTTCTGTAGGGAAATTAAATAAGGTTGATTATTCCTTGAATCTGTGCAATAAGGCACACTACCTACATCCCGTATTCTACCTAACCTGTGACATTGATCACAACAACCAGTAAGGCAAAACTACCGCGAGTTAAGCTACCGGAAATACATTATACTAACTACATCCTGTTTACTTCCGCGGTAGCTTCAAGGACGCTCACAGAGTCCGAATTTTGCATTGGGGCTGATTGGGGCCAGTAAGTTTATTAAGTCAGTGGTTCTCAAATTGTTTCACATGGAGGGCCCCTAAACTGACAAGAATAGACCACCGCGGACCCCATTTGATAAGATTTTGTCCCATGGTCCCCGATAATAACATTTAAGCCATTAGATGTTTTATTACAGAAAGTGTAATAAAAGTGCAACAGAAATGACAAAAATAGTCATTGTGTTACTTATGAATAGAATTATAGCGAAAATAAATTACCCCCTTTTGGCTGGGGATCCCCTGGGTGTCCCCGCACCCCCATTTGTGAATGGTGAAATTACTCAAATTAGCGTGGAGGATGGCCCCTCAACTTACAAATCGATTGCAAAAAAATATTGTTAAAATATCGTATCGTATCGTTATCGTGAACCCAATATTGTGTATCGTATGGTGAACTGAGTGTATCGTGACACCCCTAGTAATATATCATCTTTGGGCAGCCAGCGCTCAGCTGTGGCCAAGCCGCAAGGATGCATTTTAGAATGTTGGCACTTGGCAGGCTCGACACTTGACATAATCTTCCCCCAACATATATTTACATTTAAGATCAATCAACAGCCACACACACACACACACACTTTTATATCATCTTTCACTGCATAACCCTGTGTGTGTGTGTGTGTGATACATTTTCACACTCAAATCGAAACACATTTGGATGAATGCAGCACATTTGCCATTTATTTATTATCATTATAAATTTAACATTAGGTACAAAGTGCTTAAAGGCCTAAATATACTTCCCCGTCAAAGCCCTTGACGAATGCGCCAAACTTTCACATTCAACTAACCTGACGCTGCCAGATGGACGGTATAGCTCCACATAGGTTTCACTAAACCAGTCGACCAAATGCAATGTGAGTTCACGTGACGGGCGGTTTACCAGGCTAACATTCAACAGCCAGAGTGGGAAAAGATTTGTATTGTAAGTCTCTCTCTCTTTAACAGCCAGTGTGGAAAAATGTCCATATTCTTGTAAGTCTCTCTCTCTCTTCAAACATCCAAGGATAAAACATCATGGTAGTCCCATGAATGATGATAATAAAATGAAACTATGCTACATTTCCCGGGAACGCTCGGCCTCTGTAACCCTCTTCAGCACCCGGGACGCCACACATTGGGAACCACTGCTGTGTAATCACAACAAGGCTAAATCACTTTTTCATTTATCCTGTTCTGTTCGCTTAAAACGACAACGACACGATGATGTCTATTCACACAACACACATGACAAGCATCTGTTCTAATGAAGGCAGAAATGCCCAAAAGAATTATGAGGGGCGAAAATATTTTCCATTTTTAGCTTGTTTGATAAAAACTCATGGAAAAAAGAAAGATTTTTTAGGGCGTTTTATTTGGTTAATTACCATTGGAGGCCTAAGTAAAGGGGGGGGGGGGGCTTGTAGAAAGATCACAAAAGATAAGACATATTAAATAGCAGAAATCTGTTTTGTTCCTTTCCTGTGAATAATCTCACGTAGCCTGACTTCACCAGACGGGGGCGGCATTGTTCCACAAATTCACAATCCACCTGTGAAACAGAATGTGAAGCAAACTCATCAATCTGGCAGCGTCAGGTTAAATCTCACGACCACCCAGAAAAAATATTTTGCCGCCCCCTGGCGGGTCCCGATGCCCAGGTTTAGAACCACTGAATTCCATGTTGGCATTGGCAATCAATTTCTCTGTAGAAAATCTCTTTGTACTAATTACTAATTACTGCATGATGAGAGTCACTTCTGCTGGGTCACACTCCAGGTTTTGGTCCATGTTTAGCTGCGTAACGCTCCTTGAATCGGGGATAAGGAAACCCCGCACTGCATCATGGGAAGCTGGTTGAACCCTCCAGAAGCTGGTGCACACAACTGGCTGTTTCTGTCTAGCTTTCCTTTCTTTGGCCTTTTCCAGCTGGACGGCCTTCTCTTCTCTCTTCTGCTGCAAAGCCTGTCGCCTGTTTCTGGATCTTTCCTTCAGGCCATGGTACCTCGGAAGCGGTGAGATTGTTTCTGGAGGTTTTCTAGGCTGCTTTGGCCTCTTGGGTTCAGAGGCAGCATCAGTCAGGCTGAAGACTTCTTTCATGTGATGTCTTTTCTGGTAACGACTTAACATACTTTTTATTCTGAGCCAGAGATTATCCAAGCACTCTGCCTGTTCGGATGTGAGGTCATAGTCAAAACTGTCCGCAAGGATATTAAAGACAATCTGCTTGGAAGAGGCACAGACTTCTTTGGCAAAATCGTGAATTTCAAGCATCATGCCATTAGTGAGCAGATTCAAAGGAAGCCTCCGTCTACAGGGTTCAAATGTTGATTTGACACCCAGGTGTAGACCTATTCTCCTGCTGAGGGGATAGGGGTTATCAGCCGTTCTGTCTGGTGCCTCAGCTGCTGCGTAGCTGTGCTCAACGTGCAAGAGTTCAGCAGCCGATTGGGTTTTGATCTGACAAGATTGGAAACGCCTGGAAACGCCTCCGGATGCGGTGTTGTCTGCTCGGTCACACTCCACTCCCGGGGTTTCCCTCACTTCTGGTCCGTCAGACTCGGCCGCCTGTCCGTCACGATACAACCAATTATTAAGAAACATTTTGTGTTGATGTACAAACATCTGAAATGTTCTGATCCTTTCATTCTGCACAGCAGTGAACGTCTTTAATTTTCTTTCCCAGAGGACCTGTTGATAGCGTTTCCGCCTCTCGAGGGCCACTGATGGATCCAGCTTTTTGGGCAATTTGATATTTATACTATCTAGGCTTATAGGACGGAGAACCTTCTTCTTCACCACAGGTAGATTGTACACCCCAAACCGGCCTGCGCCCTTCATCCACTTTCTGTTCTTACTCACTTGCTTGATTAAATCCGTGGATACGCTGTGGTAGAATTTCTCATGCAGGTCACTTTCCAAACCGAGCTCAAAGTGGTCCTCCAACGTTTTAAACACGACAAACCGATAAGCCTTGGTCACTTTGTCGGCGTAACGACAAACCTCCGCGACGACGCCGTTGGTGAGCCGCTTCACATCCAGCTTCTCCTTTCGCCGTGGTCTCTTTGTGCCGAGTTCGATGCCTATTTCCCTGCAGTGTGGATAGCGCAGCCCAGTTGTTCTTCTGGGTCTCTTAGCGTCCGTCACAGCTGCAGAGCTCACCAGGGCCTGCGTTGTTTTTGATCCGTCAGACGGTAAAGAGCGTGTCGATGTGTCAGAGAGTTTATAGACGGGTTTCACTGCAGACACACCTGATAGACTCGACACAGTCGGTGATGTCTTGACTCCCGGTGTTGGTTCACACTGCGGCTTTGCCTCGACTTTGTTTGTCACACCTCCTGTGACATCTTGCTCTTTTGAAACCACACAGTCTGGGTTTGAATGCAAAGCAGCTACGATGTCGCTGACCTTCACCAGTGTTGTTTGGCCTGTAGTCCGCGAGCCTGACTTGATGCATGGCAGATTAACAACATATGTAGGCTGACCACGTTTACTGAAATGGACTGGGATGACTTCTCTTGCAGCGACACTCGGCACGGCTGTCTCCGTCTGTTTCGATGGATGTGAACTCACTGGAGCCCCCTGTAGGTTGGCAGCAGCAGGTACAACAGACTGGAGGATCTGTGTATCTGGCGTCCCATCCATGCTTAACTGGAGAGATAGAGAGAGAGAGAGAGAGAGAGAGAGAGAGAGAGAGAGAGGGAGAGGAATCAGATTGAGTTCACTAAAGGCTAAATCCTAGGGGTGTAACAATTCACAGATTCAAATCGATGACCAATCGAGGTGCAGGGTTCGACATTAACCATGGCCACAAAAATTGACTCTTTGGTAGTGTTGTCACGGTTTTCAGTACTTCGGTACCTAGTCGGTACTACATTGTTTTCGGTACTTCGGTACCTGTTTTTGCATGGTACCGAGGGTATCGACTTTTTATTTTTATTCAATAAACAATACTTGAGGGCTACATGCCACTGGTGTTGCACTGTCTGCACTCACTGCCATACAGAGTTGAATGTAAGAAGTAAGCAGAAGCACATTGTTTTGTTTTAAAGTTGAAGGCTACATGCCATTTGTTCATTGGAAATGGTTGCATACTTTAATAAAGGAGAATATGTTGAAGAAATATCAGTCTGTTTTTTTTTACCGTGGTACCGAAATTGGTACCGAGTACCGTGGAAATTCACTAGTACCGGTACTACCGACTACTGAATTATTGGTACCGTGACATCACTACTCTTTGTGGTGGCCACTGTGGCCACCACACTGCGAGCCTTCACCAACGCAACATTGATGTTCCAATTACAGAAACATCCACAAACACCCCAAATCCTTCACTCCTTTTAGTTGGAAACAAACAAGCTTGTTTTTTTTACCACTGACAGGATCTGATTATTCCATCGTGACATGATAGAGATATCATTTTCATTTCGCTCGATTCAAGTCTCGCGGGAGTCTCGCTCAAATCTCACGAGAGATGTGTTGTTTGAGTCAGCTGTGATAGGGTGGAAAGCTGGGACTGGGAGCTGCCATGTTTGTTTGGGCTATATTTGGAATTACAAGAGACCATAGAACATTTCACTCTGACCAAAAATTAAAAAAAAAGGCGGATAAAAAATAAGTTTTGTTTCCTGTGGAAGCCGGCCACATGTTTATTATTTTATTACCGTTTTATCGTGATAACGACTTATTTCATTATCTCGATATAACAATGCCCGTTTTTGTTTTTCCATTATGCTTGTGAAGTAGCCTGTGCGCTCTTTCAGCACCATGGAGCTGTCCGGGTAGTGTTGATTACATCATCAACTAACTAGTGTCAATATGAGTGTTCTTCCTGTAAACATAGCCTAATATATGTTATGTTTTGATCTAAAGCCATAGTCGGCTACTTAATTCACCATGTTCAGCATGGGCCGGAAAGGCAGCCACTTTATACACATACAGTATAGCACCGATATCTTATGAACCCTATAGCTTATTGATCACACATGATTAGGTCTAATTTTATGAAACAATATGAATGTCTGTCATAGCCATATGCATATCTCTATTACAATTAGGGCTGGGTATCGCCACTGACTTCCCGATACGATACGATTCCGATACACAAGGTCCCAAGTCGATAAGATTTCCGATACGATACGATTCAATATTTTAGTTACACCAGTTTTGCTTTGATAATGGAAGAGATTCTCAAAGAACTAATGCTGTAAATTGTACAAGGAACCCTCTAACCTGGTGCATTATTAAAGAATATTAATATTTACATTAAGAATTGACCATAAAGCAAGCAGTTACATCATGCAATTCTTTTTTATTTAAACATTACCAACATAGTCATTCAACATCTTATCTTTCTTTACAGTCTTCTGTCTCTTTCTTTACAGTCTTCTGTGAGAAGCCAAACAAATTTAGATTTCCACTATACAACAGAATCATTGAACAGCAGCATGTTGTAAACAGTGTTTCATAAAGTAGGCTATAAATGCTTTGTAAATCAAATCAAATCAAATTAAATACAGCTCATGAACATTTCCAGTTCACAAAGATTATAGTGCAAACAGATTTGAGGTCTGTACATCTGGCTCATGGTGCATGCACAATGCACATGTAGCCTACAGCATTTATGTTTTTGTTTCAACTACAAACATAAAGAAACGTCAACTTGAAACTATGTTTTAACTACCACACACAGCCTATAATATTATAGCCTATGTTTATTTAAAGAAACAAAATTGTGTTTTGTTTTTGTAAAATGCATTTTAAAAGATCGATACTGGGATTTATGTATCGATACTTGTTCCTTCACATGAATATCGATTCAATATCGATATATCGATTTTTTTTTAACCCAGCAATTACAATTACAAAATGGCACACATGACCCAGGCTGTAGCCTATTGGGAAACCTGTTGGAGGGAAGGAGACAACGCATGCACCTTCTTATCTTATCTAATTTCCTTTTCAAGCACGCAGAGATCAAGCGATTTCTTCATGTTAATTCAGCCATGTGTTGCCAATTACATTCAAATGGAAAGAAAAATAGCATAGGGGTGTTTATGCTCATCAGTCCATGATAACAGTCCATGATGCCCATCATTGAAACAACCCAATTCTTCAAAAGGTGTCCATGCGAGATGAGATGGCACCGCTAATTGTCAGGACTATAGGCTATCAGACCATCCGCATTACTGTAACAAGCCTGCATCCACAGCAAATCACATGCCATACTTCATCTCTGGAACCAAATGTGTGTGTGTGTGCAGAGGCGGACTTTACAATTAGGCAAGGTAAGGTGACCTACCATTGGCACAATTTTTTTTGATTATTTTTTTACTTTGCACTGTTTCTTTCTAAATACCCATATCGTCGCTGTCGTTCCAGGACCTCGAATGTGCCTTTTTTCACTTTTTTATTTTTTGTCATGAATCAATGCCATTGGTCACCCTTCACGTCTCCGTGTGGTTTTTAACAAATGCAACCAATGGAAAAGCATTAAAACAAGCTTGTGAGTAAATCTCGTAACGCCATTCGCCCTCAATCTGTCAGTCAAACCTCGAAATTCCCCCCCTACCTCCGTGTGTACCCCCCCACGCAGGACAATAAACCCGGAAAAGACACACGGCAGACGCGCTGTGTATTTCTCATATCGTTTTGACTAATCCTGGCTTCCTCTGACGTTAATATATCAATCAAATGTTTTCCAGTTATTCCTAGGCTGCAAACTTGTTTTAACATGCAAATCGGAGTGCTTTCTGACGAGAATAAAGTAACGTTAACGTTACGTTATGTCAGACTATTTCTCACCCCATGCGAAAGCCCCCGCCTCGGCCATGAGAGGCGAGGGGCAATGCTGCTGCTCCTGCGCGCGCCCCCGCGGCCTGGAGCTTGGGGGCTCGTGCATGAGTATGCGACTCTCTCCCGCTTGACTGGCCGTGAGAAAGCGCTTCCAAGTCGGACTGATAATATAAACAACATCATTTGAGCTTATCCAGGTAAGATATTTATAAAGTAATGACACATTCAGCGGGAAACTAACTATAATTAAGACATGTGCCAACTTGGACGACATTTGGTTCAGTAGTTTAAGAGCAAACAGGGTTTTTTTACTTCCTGAAAAGTTCATGTTTTGGAAATTCGAGGTCCTGGAACGACAGCGGCGATATGCTAAAATTGCATCAGAACGACAAATTCATGAATCATGGGTGTCTCGGGCCTAGTGCCGCTCTCTTGCATTAGAGTTCCAGGTAGGAACTCTTATGGAGGTGATGCCCACCCCATTGCGCCCTTTACCCATCAGTATCACAGGTAGAGGGCCGCCCCTCGAGACCCGAGGATACTGGCCATCTTTAGCCCAAGATGTCTGCCCTTCAGACTGGGGACCCAACTAGGAATACTGGGTATGGTCTTTGAGTACCTGAGTTGGTAAAAGATCGGTAGGGTGGAGGAATTTGTGGCATGGCCGACCATTCTTGTCTTGCTTTTCCCGCCCCCCAGGATGACAGGCTCCTGGAGGACTTGGTCCAAGCGATATGGTTACTCTGCTAACTCACTGTTGCCCTCTTGAACCATGGATAGCGTCAGAGATACAGTTGAGCCACTTACGACTGTTACCTCTTAAATTCTAATTGCCAAGAAGTGGAACTAGAATCTACCATAGCTACCAGCACATCAGGAGAAATACATCAATAGACACAGAGACTTGATGAACATTTTTCCATCAATTTTATTACCATACATAAACATCTTGAAACAGGAAGGGCTTTCTTTAATAATCTGTCAAATATTTTACCAACATTTGTTTCCACTACTCCACCTGCATTACCAGCTTGGGCAGGAGAGGTCCAAAGTCCTCCGCAGACACAGGATGTCACATGTTTGCAGCACATTGTCAACAGTTACATGTCGGGCTCTGTCACCAGCGCTGCTCCCGAGACGCAGCCCCCTACAGTTATATGAGCCAACCCGCATAGCTTAAGCGGACGGTTCAGCCGAAGCCCCGTTAAGCGCACTACTGCCATCTGTAGTGGGAGGGCATGGTTAAGTTGACTCCCACAGCACCCGTCTTGCGAGGCTCATAGTAACGCCTAACCACAGAGCCTTCAGGCCACAGATCAGGTGTATACATCTCTGCAACATCGTTACACTCTGCACACACTTTAAACGAGCTGTACCGATGGCCCCCAGTGACTATGCGTTCACAGTTAACTTTACGGCCAAGTTTGTCTCCAAGGTAGGCTGCTAGCGTCTGTGGATCTAGGTTCGGGGAGAACTTAGAGCTCTTAGAGAGCTTAGCAAAGACACTCACCAGTTTTGTCCGGACGACTCTAATGTTCCCTTGCGCACCAGTCCCAACAATAGGTTTAGCCCTCCTCAGCTCGGGCTTATCTCGCCGCTTCGGGTTACTGCCTCGCCCGAAATCCCTCCCTTTACTGAAAGTTTTTAGTAAATCAATAGTGCCTATAAGGGCTCTCTTGCTGAAAAGACGGGCCAGTTGAGCTCGACGCCATTCGGATGCACCAATGTCTTTCAAGAGTCTGTCATTCGGTCTGTACCATTTGCCCCTGGCTCCAAGCGGGAACCCTCTGATTGCCACCCTTCTTACTTGGGGCCACCTCTCTTTAAAGGCAGCAGTGAAGGGGAAGTATTTCTTGACTTTTTCGTTGTATGCTTTCTCTAGCGTGGTTTTGGACAATTCCATTCTGATGGTGACGTCTATCATTATTCCCTGGCTACCTTTAATTAAACAGAGATCGGGCACGCCCAGTTTCCCTTCCTCGGTCTGCAGATGCGGTTCCATGAATACCTCCCAGCCCTTCTTTGCGGCCTCACGGCCTAAAAGTTTGACGATCTTATCGTGTCTATCCGTACGGTTTACCTTTAGTACTTTGCATCTGCAGGTCAGATGTTTAATGGTCTCTTTGTATTCCCTGCACAATCTACACTTAACCTCCTTGGCGACCTCCTTGGCGGAGGTCTTTCGGCCTTTCTTGAGTGCAAGAAAGGTCGCCGTCCTAAGTTTGGCTGCCAGAATGAATTGGGATTCAGTCATCCCAAAGAGGGAGGGATTCCTAATCCAGTGGTTGCTGACAATGTCATTCCTAAAAACCTCAGTACCCTTGCCCGTCAACGAGACCCAGTTGTTGAACTCAGTTCTTCTCCAGTCGGGTATGATCTTTTCAAAGAGGTCTGAGCACCTCGCGACTTTAGAGGGGCTAGTAGGGAGGTCATAAGGGGTATTCTTCCTTTTTTGGGTTTTCTTGCCGGGGCTCAACTCCCCAGTGGGAGCTGGAGGAGGGGGTGGTGAGGTTTGGGCGGAGTCGTTTTCAAGACGGTCACAAGAAGCGCCTCCTGTAGCTACACCTGGGTTGTTCGTGGTCTCTTCAAGGAGCCCTTCAGAGATACTCCTACTGGGCATCGCTCCCGACCATTCTCTGAGTTTCACTATGTGGCTTCTCAAGGTAGTTTCGAGGGTTAGGATCCTAGTGCATAAGTCTGAGGAATTGGCTAGAGCTGCTAATCTGTTCACCTGAATGGTGGGAATCTGTTGAGCCATCTTGGCCAGCCCTAGTCCCCCGCAACTATTTCTGGCATAGAAGAAGCCGCTGGCAACAGTCTCGCTGAGACGTAACCAGCTCCTAACTGCCTTTCTGACAATTTTGTCGCACTTCTTGAGTTGGGGCATTTTTATCATCCCGTTGTCAGCTACATAGGTCAACCTAGGAATGCCATACGAGCGGAGGAGTTCGACTTTTTGACTGGGTCCCAAGAGGGTGGAAGAGAGTCTGTCTATTAGCTCTTTAGTCAACTTGCAGGGGTCTGGAACTACGATTCCCTTCCAGGGACTGAGGCCTACTCCTAGGTACTTCTCTGACTCTTTTGGGCCGATCAGGTGGAGTTCAACTCCTTTAAGTTTCCAGGGGGGGCTGTTGTTGATCACATAGCTCCTCTCAGCTCGGTCAATGAAAAAGCTGTGGCATTTTTGGGCATTAATCTCCAGGCCTGTCAGCTCACAGAATCTCTCAAGGACTTGAAGGTTTTTGTCCATACCCTCCCAGGAAGAGCTCAGAAGAGCGATATTGTCGGCAAAGACTAGAGCAGCAACTTTAGCATCTCCGTAAGTAAAACCCTTGCCTAGTTCCTCCAATTTGCAAAGGAGTGGGTTCAACGCCAGGCTTAACAGCAATGGGGACAAAGGGTCCCCCTGTTTGACACCAACTTTCAGGCTAATCTTTCCTGTGGTTTTACCGCATGTACCAACCACCGTGGTACAATTCTTATAGGAGGCAGTAAGGAAATTCAGCATCAGTAGGTCTAGTTCTTTTTGTCGCAGTACCTCTTCGATTAGGCGATGAGAGACTGAATCTTTTGCGAAGTCTATGAAGACTACCGCTAAGGGCCTGCGACCGCGTTCTCTTTTACTTAGCTTGATGACTCCCTCCAAGATAAGTAGATTCTCTGCACAGCCTGGGCCTTCAATAAAACCTCGATGCCTGGGGTTCAGAGGGCATGCCACTTCAAGTCTATTATTGACCACCCCCGAGAGCAATCTGAAGAATATGGGGGCTATGGAGATGGGACTCCATTGAGAGATGGCACCAAGTTCAGATATATCTTTAGTTTTAGGGATCAAGGTTGTTCTGTTCTTCTTGAGGCACGAGGGTACCTTCCCTGTCAAGAGAATGGCATTGAAGAGGCAAGCCAACTTGGTCGCCTCTGGGTCCCAGTCTAAGATTTGGCTCTTGGAGACTCCATGCAAACCCGCTGCTGTATCATGTAGCTTTTTGAGTACTCTTTGCACTTCTTTGGGTTTGATAGGTGTTTGCAGAATAGCATTGTCCGCTTTATCAAAGGGGGAGAATTGGCCGAGTCCCGCAAATCTATCCTCTGCCTCCCACTTACTTTTAAAGGCTTCTTCTACTATAGCAGGTTTAATTCTACAGCTCCTTTGCTTGCAACCATCAAATATAAGACTAGCCAGGCGTTCCTTGTCTTCTTTATACAGTCGTCGAAGTTTTAGTCTCTGTTGCAACTTTTTGTTTACGATCATTCTTGGCGTTACCTTAGTGCGCAAGAGACGTCTCCTGGTTTTCGGTTTAGTGAGGTTACGTCTACGGAAAAGCTTTTTAAGGAATTTGTTTATCTCTTTGCAGGTGGGAAATGGGGAAGCAAAGAGCCATAGATTGTTCCTATTCGGGTTCTCTAGTTCTTCTTTAATAAGTCCCCTAGCCAGATTGGGGGGATTGCCTGCCGGTAGTGATGTCCCTAAGTTTTTCAGGAAAGTATCCCAGGTGGAGTCGTTGGGAGATGACGGCACCTCTTTCGTAAGAGTCTTACAGACCCATTTTGCCTTATGCCTTATTTGGTATACGGTAAACCTGGGGAGGACTTTCCTGATCTGTGCGTATAGCCCAGGGTTACCTCCCTTATCGGATATAATTTTTCGGAGGGTTTCAACTTCTGCAGGTCGCCAGCGGCTTCTGGTTTGTTTCTTGCGAGGGGTAGTGTTGACGCCCCTCAGGCTAGCGGGGTGGGAAGTTGGCTGGCTAGGGCCAGGAGTCGAGCGGCTCATTCTCTCATCTTCCATCTCAGGCTGAATGTCAACGCCGGGGTAGGGCTGCTCAGCAGGAACCATCTAAAGGGCAGAGGGAGGAGATGAGGGTTAATACCCGTGAGAAACGGGGCCCTATTCAACTAGGGGAAGGTTAGCGAGTACCGGGGATTTCCCGGGTTTACTTGTTTTGTTCTGGCTGCCTTGGCGCTTGAGCAATTTGAAGCGTACCTCAAGAGGCGCTTTTTTTCTTGTTTTCTGGTGCTATATTCAGTCATTTTGGTTCCATTGGACACAATTTAAAGTAATTAACCATCGGATTTCAGCCTGTGGGAACTTGTAACATGGATGAAAAGACTTGGAAGCATAGCTTGGAAGCACTGATGGTAAGCGATTGGCAAACGCAACTTGTAGTCAGAAGCACTGATTCGCCACAACCCATGCTTGTTTCTTTATTTTACTAGGGATCTCGCGGGCTCGCCTGTCCTGCGGCTCACCTGTCCTGCAGCTCGCATTCGCAGCTCGGCCGCTGTGTGGCCAATGAGACCAGCATCACTGATGATGTCAGATTTATGACATCACTGATGATGTCACAGTGGGATTTATGGCATCACTGATGATGTCACAGTGGGATTTATGAGGGATTTATGACATCACTGATGATGTCACAGTGGGATTTATGATATCACTGATGATGTCACAGTGGAATTTATGACATCACTGATGATGTTACATCAGTGGGACAATCACAGTGGGACAGAGAAACAGACAGACAGAGCCCTAGTTCCCATTTATATACTGATGATGATGATAGTAACAAGCAGTGGAGGTTATTAATGTATCCAAAGGAGGATGGTCCTCCCTTATTTTTTAGAAGAGATGGGGGACTTTATATAATAATATATACATTTTTTTATAAAATATCAATCAAATGTGTTTTTTCTTAATAAAAATGCTTAAAATGCTATAACAACAGTCACACCTGTAGGGCACTGATGAAGCGGCATGCAGACAGAGTCTGTGCCAGTGGGTCTGTCCCTCAGGGGTACAATAGAAAAACATTACCCCCTAGGGCGTTTTATTTCCTCGGCAATTTATCTCATGCTAAATATGATTGGTTGAAAAACACATGCACTTCACAGGGAACAGTGAAGCCTAAACCTTCTTCACCAATCACTACCAATCAATTAATTTATTCAACCTAATTGGTTGTTGATTGGGAAGATCGGTAAGATTGACATTGTATTGTCCAATGACATACTCTTATTTCTGAAGGAGCAGCGGGCAAATTCCAGGAGCGGCGGTGCGCCGCTGCAAAACGAATCTAGAGGAAACAGTGACTCTGGCCTAAACAGCTGTCAAGCAGTAACAAGCAGTAACTATTACATCCAAATGAAGAATGGAGAAAAGATCAACAGGTCCTGGCTTGTGTACAGTGAAAAAAGGACAGCGTTCTGTTCTTTTGTTGCCGCCTGTTTGGAAACAGAGAAAAGATAACTCTGCTAAGTGGGGATGGTTTCAGCGCCATGGGAAAGATCTTTCAGCCGTTTTGAGAATGCATGAGAGTTCCGCTGAGGCCGAGCACATCACAAACATGGATACCTGGCGCAATCTATTACAGAAACTACAAACAAACTAGGGATGGGCATCGAATTTCGAATTTTCGAATAATCGTTGTTATTATCAAGGTCGACTTTTATTATTGAAATTCGAAATTCGAAAAAAAAAAAAAAAAAAAAATTTTTTTTTTTTTTTTGAGTGAAATGTTGCATTGTCTCCCCTGATTCTAAGTATAGTCAAATCGCTTGGTTTGAGCAAGTAAAACAATTTTTATAAGCATTTTAAGCAAGGTTTATGGAAAAATTAATGGCAGATGAAATCCCATGAAGAGGGAGAGGGGGTGACTTTGGCACCCCTTTGGCACTCAGACCTGAGCCTACTAAATATTTAATGAACCACTCATGATTGTCAAAACTGTTTTTTATTTTCGAAAATGTCAATGTCATGTAACATGTTCTTTACTTCAGTGGTGCAATGCTTGTTTGAGCTAAAAATCCACAGCAGAAGCTTTTTATATTAATTAATAAAGCCGTAGACTTAGAATCAGGGGAGACAATGCAACATTTCACTCACAAAAAAAAAAAAAAAAAAAAAAAATTTTTTACATTTTTTTATTTATTTTCGAAATTCGAATTAAATTCGAATTTGGCCAGCGAATTTCGAATAGTGTTTTTGCTAGAAATGCCCATCCCTAAAACAAACACAGCTATAGATCAACTGAACCCAAGATCTAATTGCTCTTGAAGCAAAGCGCTGGAGAGAGATTTTAACACATTGACTGCCAGCCGTTTTTTTTTTGCTGTAGGTAGCTTTTGCCAAGCCGTTTTTTTGAGGATTCTGGCTCATTTTACAAGAGCCGAGGATTCTTTTCTGCTTGGAGTTTGTCAACACAAAGTTCACAAAAGTACTAATAGAATGTGTGCTTTCTCTGTCTAAAAGAGTTAGTTTGTAGAGTTAGTAGTTATGTAGATATTAGCCGTTGAGTACAGCATGGTTTTAGCGTGTGAGACAGGAAGCTGAGATAATCGCAGTTTTGTGAAATTCAATCAAACACGCAGAACAGTCACTTTAACCATTTATTTTTGGCATCAGTGAGAGATCAGACATCCAAACAATATAGTTCTGAACGCCCTCTCCTTCAACTCCTCCCTCCGTGGGCGTGTCTAGTGGCTTTCAGCGTGCGTTTGTCACAAGTGAGTGCTCTGCTGCTCGGAGCCTGGCAGCGAGTTTGAGCAGCCTGCCTCCCTGGCAGCGAGTGTGGATACAGTAGGTCTCACTCGTCTCTTGGGTTTGAGAGCCCCGATGAAGCCCCGTGCGACTCTAGGCTTTATGCTGCCCACCATGGACAGTAGCCACACAGTCCATTTCTGGAACCCCCCACCGCAGCAGCGCGAAAGCGTCCCCGCCTACAGTATGAGAATGAGGCTTGTTCGTTTCTGACTGTAAAATCGCCAAGCCATTTCCTTGATTTCCTTCCTTGGAGGAAGCACCCGCGGGAGGCGGCTGCTTTTGGTTGACTTTATCTCTGTCGGGAGAGGACCGTCGCCACCTAGCTGGTCGGTAAAATAGATTATACACATTCAATACTTCCAATATCTCCATAGGAGACGCGGGGGGGCATTGATCCACGTAGCACCGTCAAAAAAATATATATATATTTTTTGACGACTCAACTCGTCGGTGGCAGTGAACAGCTGGATTGTGTTTGACGACTCAACTCGTTGTTGGCAATTAACGTGTTAAGAAGATGACTTGCAACTGTGAACCAACTGGCAGAGCGTAATCTTGCATTCCGTGGCCACTCAGACAAGTTGTTTGAGTCTGGCATAAATGGAAAGTTCCTTGGGCAAGTTCAATTGATGGCTGAGTTTGACCCCGTCAAATGGGAGAGCATTTGAGGAGAATTCAGGCACAAGAGCTCAGTGAGACTTGTTTAAGCAAGAGTATTCAGAATGAGCTCATTTGCCTTGTGGCAAAAGTGTACAGCTGATGCAATTGTAGAGAGAGTAAAGAAAGCCAAAGATGATGCAGTAATCATGGACTGCACTCCAGACCTCAGTCACAATGAGCAGCTAGAATCAGTGGTGCTACAAATTGTAAATTGTGAGCCCTCAAAAGGCGTCTCTATTCACGAGCACTTCCTTGGTTTTCTTTTGGCACGTGACACAACAGGAAGAGGCTTATGCGAGTCATTATTAGACCTGCTGCTCGCGTTCATGAAAAACTGTTTAAAGGAACACTCCGCCCATTTTCAACCAGCTTTGTATCATTAGAACATCAGTAGTATATCAGAAAACTAGGGCTGGGTATCGTTCAAAATTTTTCGATATCGATACCGTTTCGATACTTGGATTTCGATACCGGTTCCTGAACGATACTTTTTTCGATACCAATTTTTAGAAAAATCCATTTTAACAAAAATAAAACAGCATTACACATTGAAATTATTTTACAAATCTTTAGTTTTCCCCCCATCTTAAGTTTTACAGCAGAAAAAAATAAAACCTACTGTATTTAACATAACTTTAAGTTCTCTAAACGTATTGCCGTCCCTACAAAAAATATTGGAAGTACTACAAAGGAAAGAAATGTAAAACAAATAAATCAGTGGAATAGTTTTCAGTGCAAAACAGAGTTGCAAATCAGGGTTTAATGCTCACTGATGCAACAGAACTCTATTATTGTCCAAACTGATGAGATGGATCCACTTCATGCATGGAAGACTAGTTGAGCATTGACTAGCCTATCAATATAGCCAATGGCACAAAGTGAATCCCATTTATATTCAACAAACTATCATGACATCAGCGTTTGTTAACGAGTTGCTAAAAATACATAATGGGCGATAACGTTTGCACATAACGTTAACGCTAATTAATTAAACATTAACGCTAGTGTTGCAGATCAGTGTTTAATGCTCACTGCTGCAACAGAACGTCATTCTTGTCAAATCTGACGAGACAGCTCCACTTCACGCATTCACTGACTAGCCAATCAATATAAATGAATCGCATTTACATTCAACAAACTATCATGACATCAGCGTTTGTTAACGAGTTGCTAAAAATACACAATGCCCGCTTGCGCATAACGTTACGGCGGCAATTAATTAAACGATCTGCTAGCTACAACTCACAGCCAGATGCATGGATTTGTCAGACTGAGGGATCTGATAACCGCTAACTTGCGGTAAGCTGACCCACCTCTCAATTATTTCTCTTATCTGTGGAAACCAGTCCGTGTTGTTTCTGTTTCTTTTCCTGCTTTTCATCATCTTCGCCATATGGTACTCCAGGATAGGAGTAGCTTGAGTGGCTAACTTCTTGTATACTATATCCGCACCGCACGCCTGGCTCACAGTCACAACAAACACACC
Organism: Poromitra crassiceps; assembly: GCF_964638095.1. NCBI lineage: Eukaryota > Metazoa > Chordata > Actinopteri > Beryciformes > Melamphaidae > Poromitra > Poromitra crassiceps. The sequence goes on along the minus strand of NC_139645.1, from coordinate 17,008,092 downwards.
GGCTAAAGTGGACGTAACGTTTCCTGCATGCCTCTACATGACAGCCAATCACCAGCCGTATTAGAGCGCGGCGTGCAAGCATGTCGCATGCTTATAGGCTCAATGACGCTGTTTTGTTTTGGTATCGAAAATTGGTATCGATTGACAAGGGAGGCTTCGATACCCCTTAGTATCGATGTTTCCATTTCGGTGCCAAGTAAGTATCGAAACTCGATACCCAGCCCTACAGAAAACTGTAAACTGTTTTGAAGTCTGTCATTTAATTTGACAGTTATTGAGTGTTAAAGTGTGGACCAGTGACATCACTGGTCCACACTAACTCAAATTAATAACTCATTAACTCAAATCAACTCTCAATAACTGTCAAACATTCTGTCATTCATCTAGTTTGACAGTTATTGAGAGTTGATTTGAGTTAATGAGTTATTAATTTGGTAAATTGACCTCAGAATAGATGAAAAATGAATGGATTCTGCCTCTCTCCATGTGGCCATACCAGCGTTACGTAATGCTGTGCAGTGCGTAATGACACACTGGCGTTGTTATTAATGAATGAGTCTGATTTTAGTCGCGCATCAGTCATCATCACGTGTTTATGTCCAAACCATGTTATCGGGTGTGTGTGCAATAAAATGGACATCATCAGATAGATAGGTTATAGAAAATAGCCTATGAGATGACGACGAGTGTGTGCGTAAAAACAAGAGGTTTATGCCATGAAATATCGTTGTACTGTTCATCATGTAATTATAGGCTAGTTATTTATGCCGCTTTGCTACTGTAACAACTGCATCCACAGCAACTGGCCAAACTAATGCCTGAAAACGCCATACTTTATCTTCCCGCTCACAGGCAGCGCCATCCACACACACAACTACAGGATTTCAACAGGTTTTAGAGCCTGGAGCATGCCATTTTCCTACAGATACCTATGCACATGGATCCGACGAACAACAAAACTGTAACGCATATCGGATCATAATCAGACCTAATGTGTGATTGATCAATCAATCAATATTATGGTCCGCAAGATAGGCTATAGTGGTGTGCGTAAATTGTCATTAAAGCAGACAACGAGCCTCATCATCATAAGCTTAAATATAATATTTTGTGACTTTTGAAGCGTAAATGCGCTTTTTTTTAATGCGATTTTCAGAAAACATTATAAACAAACGCCCCACAACCACAAACCTTTGGCTTGCCCGCCATGGGCACACTGTCATCCACGGGCACAGGTGGACTCCCCTCCACAGGCGGACTCCCCTCCACAGGTGGACTGCCCGCCACGGGCACACTCTTCTCCACGGTCGGACTCTTCACACGCCCGGGGAACCATTTTGGAGTCTCACGTCCTTCTGTAAAGTGACAGCTGCACACTCTAGACCAGGTACCGGGCTGCCTGTCTGCACGTCTGAAAGAAGAAAACAGCGTATTACATATCCTACTGTACAGGGGGTGCAGGAGTCATGATCTTGCTGCGGTGCATTTGGTTCAGCTCATTAATTGAAAAGAAAAATGGACTTTGTGCATGTGCCGTGTAGGCGCCTTCCCTTGCCTTACTGTTACATAGAGTATAGACCCTTTTCACAGGGGCCATTTTGTGTCGAAAAGGCAGAATAAACACAGGTGCAAGCAAAACACTAATGAGGGTTTCCAAATTCCAATCATGGAAGTTTGAAACCCTCATTAGTGTTTTGCTTGCACCTGTGTTTACCCTGCCTTTTCGACACAAAATGGCCCCCGTGAGAAGGGTCTAGTGAGTAGCAAAATGGAAAATATTGTACTTTTTAGCTCCACTACATTTATTTGAACAGTGTGGTTTGTAGTTGCTAAAGGACTGACTGATTGATAGACCTCGAGAGGCATTTGTATTGGGGCTGTGCCATAAAATCGATACGGCAATATATCGCGATACTTTTTTCCGCAATACTGTATCGATATTTCAGAAAAATATGGTGATATATCGCCGTTATCGATTCTTTGCACAGCCGCGTGTTCAGTGACACAATAAAAAATACTTTTTATTACAGTATGTTCAGTAACACACTCAACTAGGGGTGTCACAATATATCGTCCCACGAAATTTCGCGATAGTAAAACGTCACGATATGTATCGTTGAGATGAAATCTCATATCGCAAAAAAAAAAAAAAAAAAAAAAAAAATTTTTTTTTTTTTTTTTTCAAAAAATAGACTAAGAAACGTCTTTGTTTGTTGAAGTTCAATGTGTGGAAAGTAGTTCAGTTGAACAAGTCTCTGAAGAGACACATGAGAAGTTATACAGGAGAGAAACCATTCAATTGAGTTTCTGGCAAAACTGTTTACTTGACAGGAAAAACTGAAGATGCATAAAAAATAGATTAAGAAAAGTCTTGTTGTTTGAGTTTGAAGAAAAACTGAAGATGCATAATGAGAATTTATACTGCTGAGAAACCTTTTAGTTCAAAGTAAATCTAAGTGACGGTGTAACTCATTCTATTTCAAGATAAGCCTTATCTCCAATCTCATGTTTTTTCTAGTTGTTATTGTAATAACAATTTCCCACAACAGCATGTTTTGTATTTGTGCATTTCAAATAAAATACTACTTTTCCAGTCATATATTGTCATTATTCAAGTTTTTAAAAATATTGTTAAAATCGTATCGTATCGTATCGTTATCGTGAACCCAGTATCGTGATACGTATCGTATCGTGAACTGAGTGTATCGTGACACCCCTACACTCAACACAGTAATTTTGACTCAATTTTGTCCAAGTTATCAATATAAAGTGATGTACATATTATTACACTACCTGGGTAGTACACAGCGAATTCAATCTCCAGTAAATGATGTAGATTATTGCAATATATCGCAATATGTATTGTATCGCAATGTATCCTGATACAAACGTATTGTATCATGAGGTCCTTGCCAATACCCAGCCCTAGTTTGTATGGTAACAGGGAAGTCATCCTGCCCCAACATAGAAAAGATATGAGCATTTGATCAATTATGATGCAATGTTGTTCAATTAAATTAAACAAACTGTATAATTACTTAGAATTTGTTCAAACTCGACCAGCCACTTTAATAAAATGCTGCACATTAAAATCATCGTGTACCGTTACTTTAGGTAGCCCTACATTTTCTGCTAATATGCCAATTACTTTTTTACTAAGACTTTTAATGCAGTACTTTTACTTCTAACAAGTGCAGTGGGGAACAGATAAAGCCAATCTGTCCTTGTCCTTGTCACCTTGCATAGTAATAATAATAATAGGCATAATAATTGTAATCTACACAATGTACACAATCTACAAAAACATGCAATAATATAAACGGTGTTGTGTTCACGTTCATAGCTCATATAATATAATGTATCATATCGTTAAAGGAACACTCCGCCCATTTTCAACCAGCTTTGTATCATTAGAACATCAGTAGTATATCAGAAAACTGTAAACGGTTTTGAAGTCTGTCATTTAATTTGACAGTTATTGAGTGTTAAAGTGTGGACCAGTGACATCACTGGTCCACACTAACTCAAATTAATAACTCATTAACTCAAATCAACTCTCAATAACTGTCAAACTATTCATCATTCATCTAGTTTGACAGTTATTGAGAGTTGATTTGAGTTAATGAGTTATTCATTTGAGTTAGTGTGGACCAGTGATGTCACTGGTCCACACTTTAACACTCAATAACTGTCAAATTAAATGACACACTTCAAAACGGTTTACAGTTTTCTGATATACTACTGATGTTCTAATGATACAAAGCTGGTTGAAAATGAGCGGAGTGTTCCTTTAATTTCAAGCTCAATTCTTACCCAGAGAAAAGGTACAGCACTGAAAATGTAACAAGCAATAGTTTTTTAAACATCTTTATTTTAAAAGATGAAAAACCCTGGTGCTTTAGTACCAAGCTTCAATGCTCCTGGCCAATCCCGGCGCCACAGGGCGTGGTTATTGCTTATCCTATGTGGGGCTAGAAATCACGCCGCGTCGTGGTCCCTCGACTTGGCTAGACGCTGTTAGCTATAACAGAGGAGTCTCACGTTGAGACTAACGTTATCTCTGGCAAACTCCATGAAGCCTTATCAATTCAACTTTATTCCAGACACTTAGGAAGGTCCATATAGCCATAGAAAATGACACAAATTGCACCGGGGCTTGTTGGTAGGCTAGGATGCAGGATAAGCAAGGTATTAGGCACAAGTGTACACTCTGGAAGTTAACTTTAGTGAGCTACAACGCTAACTAACGTAACGTTACCTACTAGCTAGCGTAGCCCTTTCAAGAACGTTGTAGGTCGGATGATCGGAATGTACAGCGTTCTGGAAAGGGCTAACGCTACCTACTACTAGTAAGCTGCTTGTCCCATGCAGCTCAGCTACGTGAATGCAAGGTTAAGGCTATGATGAACGTTACCTTATATATTTCAGCCACCGCTTCTTTGCAGACTCACTCTTTGGGAAGATGTAGAAACGGCATTGATTGATGCCTGAGCGGTGATTGCAATCTGGAACGAAGCACTGTCCCATGTCGATAACACTTCAAACAAACTACACTATATTACAACACTATTATTAACAATATAAACACTATAATAACGACAAAAGGTTCGATTCAATAAGTTTAGGTTAGGTTGGAAAGTTGGAAGCACACTTGGAAGCCATGCCAGTTCTTCTTCTTTCAAGTTTCCAATTTCCGGCAGTGTAGACGCTACTAGGCGTATTACTGCCCTCCACAGGACAAGGATATAACTAACTCAAACACACTTCATAATATGAAGTGTACAACTCTGAATCATGCAGGAGCAGTGTTAGGAAGGTACTTTCAAAATGTAAATATGACTAGCGTTAGTTACTTTAATTTGAAAGTAATAAGTGACATTACAATAATACTGTCTGGTGTAGAGCTGGTGTAGAGCAGTTAACGGAACCAACGCCATGCACGGACACTTTTACGCAAACCCGACCACCTTTGTTTGCGGACCGAGTGACGTACTTCCTCCTTCCTTCCCGGTCATTTGAAGGAGGCTGATCGCGCGATAAGGTGAGTCGTTATTATTAGCACATATACGACAGTCTAAATATGGAAAGTTTCATATTAATATGTGCATGATAAGATGTCCAAATACCTTATGGAAGTACCTTTGATAAGAGAAAGTAGCACTGAAGTGCTTGGGCGACGGTAGTTTAAGAATGTGTGCGACTGCATTAGACGTATTTTTAATGCTGAAAAGCCCCATAGTCTACTGCTTTGTCTCGACTGAAGATTCGGTGGGGCGCTTTTAACAAAGAATCAAGCAGCCATTTGCCTGATATGACAGTATAGACAGACAATAAAACATGAAAATAACGTTAACTTGCAGGGTTCTGCCAATGTGCTTGAAGTGCTTGGAGTTTGAGGGGGAAAAAGTCAAGTCCTGGAATACCTTGAAAATAGCAATTTTTTTTAAACAAGGTGCTTGAAACTAAGTCCTTGTTTTGTTTTGTAATGTCTGTATGAACCCTTTCACCCCCCCCTCCCCACACACACACACACACACACAGCTCCAGTCTGGACAAGGTGAACCCAGAAGCCCCCACAGGCAGGTTTCGCCCGGGTTGCGGGAGACGTGTCGGTCATGAACCACTCTTTCGTCGTTTCGAAGAAAGAGTTTTCAAGGGTCCTTAGAGAGGCTCGTGGATCGGAGAGTGGTGGTGGCTGGCTTCAGGAAGTGTGGCCTCCACCCTCTGGACCCGACGGCGATTGACTGGTCACGGGTCATGCCGTCTGGGCCGCGGCATGGGACCACGTCGACCTCCACTGCACCACCACCACTCCCGCCAGCTGGGACGTCGACCTCCACTGCACCACCACCCCCGCCGCCAGCTGGGACCTCCACGGGACCGCCACCTTCATCTGCTCCGACATCTTCCTGGGCCGTGCCTGCTGCTGCCTCCCCTCCCCTGTCCACAGTTGCCCCACCCCCATCCACATCCACAGTTCCCCCACCTGTCCCAGCAACCCTGGCCCCGAGTCACCCTATGTCTGCCCCTCACCCCCAGAGCCCACCTCCTGTCCCCAAACCACCTGCCCACACATATCTCTTCCCACCCCCTGGTAGCAGCACGCCGAATACCACCGGACCTGGCCCTCCTCCTGGCTGAGGTGAACTATAACCGGAACGCCGGCACAGTCAGGAGGAACATGACAAAGGCCAGGGTCCTGACGGCTCAGGGGATGTCGGATGCCATTGATGACCTGGAGGACCCGTGCTGCGCGGCGGGAAGCCCAGGCTCTGGAGCGAAAGGACTAGAGAGCAGCAGCGGGCTGAAGACGCCAACCCGACAACCACCCCCTCTGCCCCGCTTTGCGGCTCCCGGCGCCCCCAGCCGCAGAGTCTCCCTCGGGCACTGCTCCAGCCACGGTCAGTGAGAGGGCGAACAATGGCTAAGTGGCACATGGCATTTAATTTTACGGCCGATGGTGATGCCAATGGCAGTGGAGTGATCCTCATTGTAGTGGTCTACTCTACTGCCTCCACAAGAAGGGAAAGCTCCGCTGTGGACGCTCGGGGAAGCCGAAGATCCCCAAAGCGAAGAGAAGCAAAATGACATTGTCGTTTGGGTGGGAAAGGGAGACCGGCCCTCAACCCCCTTGGCCCCCTCTTGTGCCCCCCACGGGCCGCGGCTGCCTGCCCCCAGCACCACACCAGCGTCCATTGCAAGCCTGCCTGCTCAGCACACTCCCCCATCTTTTGCTGGTATTTGCTTTGAATTCAATTCAAATATAAAAATGTAAGAACTACTGTGATGCATAGACATTATTGGGAGGCTGTATTTTCATGTTTTAATATAAACATGATCATTCTTTAGAGCCTTCAACATCAGGACGGCAAGGACGTGGTCTCCAGCGGTCCCGCCGTTCTTCCTCTCCCTCGCAAAGTAAATCCTTTATCTGTCAAAAACATTTGAACATTAGACATTAGACTTGATCAATAATAAACAATCACAATGAATAAACAAGGCATGCCTAAACTTTGTCTCTTATTTTTACAGCCCGCAAGCGCAACCAGCGTTCAGTGTCGTCCAGCTCCTCCTTGTCTGCTGGACCCACAACATCCACCGGTAGTGTGCTCCATGTTGACTGTTTTTACATGCAAACATGAGAATCAATAAGGACATTTTCTGAACTTTTTTCCTTTCTTTTTGTGAGAATAGGTCACACCGCGGAGAAAGGCAAACTGGAGTCGCGGTGTGGCCGGTGCTGGAAAGAAGAGCCTCCGGAGAGTGCGGAGGGATTGGTGTTGTGGGGTCCAGTGTGCCAGCTGCCACAAATGGTTTCACGGCGTTTGTGTCGGCTGGGAGGAGGAGCTGGACGACGATGAAATTAACTACATGTGTTTTTGGTGCATAGAGGAGTAATTTTATTTATTTGCATTTTTTTTGTCCTGTCTATAAGTTCTAACAAATATATTTTTATGTTTAAAATACATGTTTAAAAATAAGTAAAGTTATATCAAGTTTTTGTTTAAAACAAATGTTTTAAAAATATGTTTTAAATAAATGTTCCATCATTTCCTAGTCATCTGTCTTTGATTCAGACAATTCAATTATAGTCATAAACATTGTCTATAGGCATGTCATAAGTAATTCTGTGTGGATTACTGGCAGTGTATAATTGTATCAGCTGGTATTTTGTGAGTATTCCGTGTCAGGAAAAGGAGTTTGTGTGACACCATCAGTGATTTATGACATCACTGAAGATGTCATAGATATTATGAGATCATCAGTGATATCATAAACTATCAAACATATTATGGTGATGATGACTTGCCATGATGACCAATTGGTGACCCACCCCCCACGAGTCTGCGACCCAGGTCCCGAGCCATAGTTTTGGGTAACACAATCAGTGGCTGGGTAAATCCAGAAGGAGGCAGTAATGTAGCCAGGCAGGATGCCAACTTTTGTAAAACACAACAGAAGAAAATCCCTGCAAAACGCCCGGGGGTTTGGCTCGCAGCTTTTTCACCAGCAATAACGTCACTTCCCAGACTGGTAAGGAAACGGATGATTGAATAAAACAAGATGTCTCCAGAAAGATAAAAAGTTTTACTTGTGGTTTCAGCCATTAAACTGGGTGGAAACAGCACTTGATCATTTGTAGCAGCAGTTGAAACATAATTTTGATAGAATATTGTCAAAAAGGTGGTTGGGTTTGGCGTCGGTGACGCTACTTATTACACTACTTTTGCATTATTTTCACCAAAATAACTGATGATAAATGACATCACGCTGATTCGTCCTATTGCGTAATTTATGTCATACTGCCAGCCAAGTTGACTCGTCCATGTAGCAGTCTGTCTTGCAACTCAAGTGCTGTGGAAATGTCTGTTTGTTTCTCTGTCCCACTGAAGACATCATCAGTGATGTCATAAATTCCACTGATGACATCATCAGTGATGTCATAAATTCACTCTCACACACACACAAGGCTATACGTTCAGTGATGTCACTGATGATGACATTGATGTCATTAATTCACTCATGTTTGAATTTCAAGCCGGTTGTTTGTTTTCCACCGCGCATGTGTCACCCCCCCCCCCTCCCCACGGCGGATATGACGCACACGGAAATGCGGTCAATGTTGTCTTCCGCTCTTCCCTTCCCTACCCCCCCTTTCCAACCCAAAGCTTTTCCTGCACAGCAAGATGGACTGGAACGAGGGCAGTGCTGTAAGTTGATTTATGGTCATTAGCGGCTCGTGTTCCCGGTGTTTGCGGGTGTCTGTTTCAGCTGGCAGCGCCCCGGCTGACCCGCTGATCTCCGCTCCGCTCCGGTGTCGTGTTAGCATGATCAGCTAGCATCATGTCTATTTGAGCTCATCTGTAACAGGCTGTAACGTTGGCTAACCTGTGTGAGACACACTACTGATTGAAGTCCTGACGTTAATTAACAGCAATTTAGATAATATGTTCTCAATCACGACTCAGATCTTGTGCTATCATATCATCATCATCATTGAATTCGTTAACGAATACGGAAACCCGTTTTGATTGTGGTTGATATGACGATGCACACACTGCACTGACAGCTAACGCTCGTTTAACCCTTGTGCCTGTCAGCTAGCTTCGCTGGCTGCTATAACATTTTCTTTAGCTAAATATATATTATAATGTTGTTATGAAACTAGAACCGATAGCGTATCTATGTTTCCAGGGTCCTATGTGTTCCCCAGGTCCAATTCTATCATAATTCAATTGTATCAGTCACAGCTAAAAAATAGAAAAAGGTGGTCAATCAACTATACCCAAAATGCAGAAAAAAATAAAGTATCGTTTTAGAGGCAAACGCAAAATTTAATAAAATAAGATACTGAAGTCATGATTTTGTTTTTATTTATTTTTATGTCAGAAGAAGACAGATGTGTGAAGAAGTGTGAGTAAAAACATGTATACACCTAGGTATCTTTGCCTTTGGTGATTCCATGACTCCAAGCATTTTTATAAGTTACCTCAAGTATAGTGGCCTATTATATTGAGAGGCATTATGGAGGTGCTGAGATTGAACAGAACCCCCCCCCTTTGATGAGTTCCCGCAATAGCCCGTGTCATATAGTACGATTTTTATGCTAAATAGAGTGGGGGAACATACACACCTTGTGAATGACTCACTAACGCCTCGTGCACACCTACAGCGTTTTGTGGGCGTGGAAACCAGCTTCCAGCTTGGAGCTGTAGCCTGTAGAAACGTTTTTCAGGTAGATGTACACAGAAGGGTGGTTGGACGAAATGTGTAGGAAGAGCTGTCATTGGGTAGCTTTAACGAAAGGTCCCGCCCTAGTCCCGCCCCGCGAGCGTGAAGCCGCTCGGAGACAAGCCGCCTCTAGTCTGCGACGGCGAAACGCTGGGCGGTTCCAGCGGCAGGGGGCGCGAGGTTGAAATGGACCAATCGGACGCGGAAATAGAGCAAGACAGCCTATCAAGATGCAGCGCTCTGCATGCCGCCGAGCGTTTCATGGTGTGCCAGAGCCGCCCGTAACGGCTCTTGCACGGCTCTATTTCCGCGTCTGATTGGTCCATTTCAACCTCGCGCCCCCTGCCGCTGGAACCGCCCAGCGTTTCGCTGTCGCAGACTAGAGGCGGCTTGTCTCCGAGCGGCTTCACGCTCGCGGGGCGGGACTAGGGCGGGACCTTTCGTTGAAGCTACCCAATGACAGCTCTTCCTACACATTTCGTCCAACCACCCTCCTGTGTACATCTACCTGAAAACGTTTCTACAGGCTACAGCTCCAAGCTGGAAGCTGGTTTCCACGCCCACAACACGCTGCGTCACAGCGGAGAAGCGATTTTGCCATTGTAGGTGTTGTGTGCAAGAGCCGTCACCCCTCCACCCACTGCTCCACCCACTCCTCCACCCACTGCTCCAGGCTGTTTGCTTGCTAGCTCCATGTGTTTATTCAGGGTTTATAATCATTTCATCCGGTTCCCCCCCAGCCATCTCCTGGGCATTGCTTCCCATATGCTGTTAGTTACCTGCCTGTCAGTTATATTGTCACTTTAGGTGTCTCAGGATGGAGAGAACATGAACAACATCAAGAGCCTGCAGGTGAGGCGTCTACCACCGCGGAGACCCGGGTTCAATTCCCACTTCTGTCTTGGTCAGACGTTCCTACAGACACAATTGGCCGTGTCTGCGGGTGGGAAGCCGGTGGGGGTATGAGCCCTGGCTGCTGCAGTAGCGCCTCCTCTGGGCGGTCGGGGGGGGCGCCTGTTCGGTGGGGGGAGGAGAACTTGGGGGGAATAGCGTGATCCTCCCACACGCTACGACCTGTCGGTGAAACCCCTCGCTGTCAGGTGAAAAGATGCGGCTGGCGACTGCACACATGTATCGGAGGAAGCATGGTGCTAGTCTACGGCTCTCCCCAGATCGGCAGCAGGGGGTTGGAGCAACGACCGGGACAGCAGGTGGAAATTATTGGCCAAGTACAATTGGAAATGGGAGACACCCCCAGGTCGGGCTGAAAAGCTGTTTTAATTTCTGCTCACCCCCATGTCAGTCAAAACTCAGCCTTCTCACAAACTCATTTCCTCATACATTTTATTTTTTACAGCACTAATATAAGCGTCAAATGGCGATGGAATTCCTCTAAACTGCTAGTGCGGCAAAATCAACGTGTCTTCTAGCCAAACGGTTGCATTGTGGGTTCAAAGGTTTACTACTGTGTTGACTAGGGGATCTGCTTATCTCATGATATGATTCAATATGATCATGTTGTGGTTAAGGATTCAGAACGACAGTCTTTCCCCGAGAATGGAGCTGGAGCAGCGGTGGTGAAGCACAATTTTCTTTACTTCGCTTGCAAAGTGTGTCCTGCTTAGTGCCTAGTCCTGTCCTGTCTAGTGCCTAGTCCTGTCCTGCCTAGTGCCTAGTCCTGTCCTGCCTAGTGCCTAGTCCTGTCCTGCCTAGTGCCTAGTCCTGTCCTGCCTAGTGCCTAGTCCTGTCCTGCCTAGTGCCTAGTCCTGTCCTGTCTAGTGCCTAGTCCTGTCTAGTATGACAGCCAGTCAATACAATTGCATTATTAGACAATAGCGATGTAATGATTTGAAATTTCACATTATGGTCCACTACCAAAATATCACAGCATTTCACAATATTATTTCCCCCCATTTCAATTAAACATACATATGGCCCATCCCCCCCCAATAAACAACCTTTTAAAAAATAACGGCTTTTCAAAATAACAGTCCAGTGATTAGTTTTTCAATGCGGAGGTAAATAACAGAATTTAGTGCTTTATTTTGTAACCACCTTTTAATATTCCCTTTAATATACACCTATGCTTTGTGCTGGCATGATCAGGTAAGCGACGAAGCACAACGTTTCTTGTTTAGCAGTACATGCTTTACTCTCAGGTGTGTGAATTGACTGGATATGAAGCGTCTGTAATGTAACGTTAGTTTCTAAAGAAAAAAAATCTATAGCAGCGGTGGCCATATTTCACATATAGGGGAAACACTGTAAATAGATGAAAGTGAAATGACAACAGAATCTGATCTTTCAGATGCAAACCTGTCTAGACTGTCATTACAAAAGTGACAATAATTTTGGATGGAGAGCTTGTGAAATTGCGATGCTCAAGCGTCTCATTTGCGATTACCACGGCAGAATAAAAATGGAGCCAATATCGCTCACTAAATCCTGACCCAAAATATTGTCACATTTCTTTATTGCGATATATTGATGACAGTACATTTCAATATGCGACGTGTGCTTTTCCCCTCTCGTCTGTGTTCCAGAGTCACAGTCACATGGGTGACGGCTGTCACCACGGGCATGGAGGCCCCGCCCACAGCCACGGGCCGCGGGGGGCGGCGTTCGGCGGCACGGGGCACGGCCTGCTGCCCGCGTTTCACGGGCAGTTTGGCCGAAACACGGAGCAGGTGATGACGGCCAAAGATCAGCAGCCAAAGAAACGCTCGCACATGGACGACAGCAGCAGCTGGGACATAGTCAAGGCCACACAGTAAGCACTGAAACAGTAGTCTCTCTCCCCAGACTCAAGTATTAACGTTGAATCGCTGCGCTCCGCATACTACGTAAGTGAGTCTGTGCCACTTCGCAGCCCACTGCTGGTTTTTGAAGGCGGGTTGAAATTGAATGAGTGACAGGTCGTAGCACCGATGAGAGAGCCGTTCGAAAAATGGGCTGCGCCTCCCGTGTCGTCTGATCGCAAAGTCGTTACTGATTGGAGAGGACTGAATCCACCACCGGCATTATGACTGGCCAAGTCAACGGTTCCCTCCCATAACCAGCCAGCTGAGGGAAAGTGTCCCAGACCCAGAGAGAGCTCTGCAGCATGCAGTAACGTAGTGTATCAGACCCAGAGAGAGCTCTGCAGCATGCAGTAACGTAGTGTATCAGACCCAGAGAGAGCTCTGCAGCATGCAGTAACGTAGTGTATCAGACCCAGAGAGAGCTCTGCAGCGTGCAGTAACGTAGTGTATCAGACCCAGAGAGAGCTCTGCAGCATGCAGTAACGTAGTGTATCAGACCCAGAGAGAGCTCTGCAGCATGCAGTAACGTAGTGTATCAGACCCAGAGAGAGCTCTGCAGCATGCAGTAACGTAGTGTATCAGACCCACAGAGAGCTCTGCAGCATGCAGTAACGTAGTGTATCAGCGTAAGAACTCTCGTGGATCTGGCGTTGAGACTACTGAAACAGCAGCTAGAACGGCATAGTCTTTTCCCATGTCATTGTGTTGGCCTGGTTCAGTGAGCTTTGCTATTGGAATCTATTGGTGAGTTTAGGTCCTGTTGTCTTAAAGTCGAGCTGAACCCAAGAATGACTTTTCTTTTCTTTTAGTTCAAATACCTGGGTATGCAGTGCACCTATTTAATAATGTATGCAAAACAAATCACAACAATCTAATTTCTTTAGTTTTTCACACTTTTTCACATCAAAAGTTTGTTTTTCCAGATTTCATTGATAACAGTAATTTACAGTTTGCTGACGTCACCTACTATCAAATTTCTACCCCATTTCAACCAATCATTTCACGACATGCAGCTGTCTAAATCTTCATTTCAGGATCATTTTCTCTTCCAAATGAAGGGGAAAATGGCGCCTAGTGCCTGTCATCTGGCAGAGTTTCTAGCCCATAAACTAACTACTAACTTGAGCAATTATGCAAACTAAATCAAACGGTAATGTCTAAGAATGCAAAGAAATGTAACTGGCTCGTTAAAACACGCATTCCAGGAATATTATTTACATTTATAACGATAATGGCGCGCGCCTCCGAGCCCGACAGCCTCCCTGGCTGTCAGGGGTCGTCTCTCGGAGATTCCAGGCGGGCGGGCAGCACCTATGGATCGGATTGCCCGCTCGCTCCGCACGAAGCAGCTGGCTCCCTGGTACTCTGCGGATCCCACTCGCGTAGCATGACAACAGGCTGAATCCCACTCGATTTGGGGGTGGAACACGCCAGGATTGGCCAATGCCAAAGCCAGTCCTCAGAATTGTCAAATCAAATCGTCGACACGTATATGGTCCGCCTCTCAATTCGTTCTCAGTGTCCGACGCTCGCGCTGGTGCATTCCGTTACGGTTCACTTCGACTTTAAAGAAACACTGCTGCTTGCTATTGACAGATGTGTTTTTTCAGTGCACACACTGTATATCAGATCAGACAGCTCAACTGAAAGTTCACCATTTGTATTTCCATATACAGTATAGTCATCATGGGCAGTGGTGTAGTGCAGGGTATACGCTCTCGCTGGTATATGGCGTATATACCCACTTATTTTTCAGCTGGCTTTGCGTATATCCACTTCTACCGGCAGATTCCACCAGGAGGTGTCGCGTTACGACCGCGACACCGGAGCTGCTCGCTCTGTGTCCAGGCCACCAGACGTCAGCGCGGCACGGTCCCCGAAGCTGCTCTCCGCTCTGCTAAATCCGGTAATCCGCTAAAATCCGGGCCCTGTTAGCATTTTCACTTCCCGCTTCGAGTTGCGTCAAGCAGCACAGAGCAGATCGAGCTGGGCTGGCAGGAAATGAAACTGTCAGTTTTCAAAATAAAACCCATTCCTGTATGTTAAGGAAGAAATAGTCACAGTGATGGGGCGGGGGGGGGGGGGGGGGTTGGGGGGTCAATTTGGCCTCCTTTCAATATAATATGCATCCTTTCCATTATTTTGGCGCCTAATTAGGTTCAAATGAACTTAGTGAATCTGTTTGAAATTCTGGTGTCAGTGAAGTAAATTCAGTACTGTTCAGGTTATGGTAGCCTAATTGTTACATTTATAGCCTATAATGTGTGTGTGTGTGGGGGGGGGGGGGGGGTTTAGGGGGACCACTACACCATTGGCCATGGGAGGGGGGTGATTGTAAATAGTTAGTAGGAGATCAGGAATCAGGCAGACTGTGAGGTAGTGCGTTGACTCAGGGTGCAGCCGACCGATCGAAGGTCAGTGTTCTTGCAAGACCGCGGGAGAGTAGATAAAAGCAGCTCCTCCTCTGTTTGCACTTCAGTGTTTCATTCAGTTCACACTGTTTCCTACACAGTCTGACAATCTCGATTGCTTCAAACTGCTTGTGAAGGGCTCAGTGTAATTGGGTGGAGTAAAGCCTTTGTTCACACCAGGTGCCTAACATAAACACAACCCAAGCTCGGTTAAGCTCACGCTTAACCGGTCACACTGTCTTTTCCTCAGTGCCTAAGCCCCCGTTCACACAGGACGCCGAAGCAACGGAATCGATTCGATTCCGATTCACAAGGTTCCGAATCGATTAATCCCCATTCGATTCCGATTCGATTAATTTCAATATCGATTTGGTTAGTGATACTAAAACATGTTTTTTGAGCTGTAACCTGAATTACATGATTGTCCAGTTATGTAACACAGGGGTTCCCAACCTTTTTTTGCGCCAAGGACCGGTAGATACATGGCGGAAAAAAGTTGCGGACCGGTTGTCAATTTTAATGGTTTTAGTTACACATATATTTACTCACCAGGTGGTGACAAAGGGTAAATAACAGCCTTTTCATCTGTCAATGAAGACACTTTCACAATTATGCACAGTGATTTGATTTCAGCCTATATAATTTCTAAAAGTACATATTAATGATCAAACATTTCCATTTATGTAGCCTACACTATTTATGTTTTTGTTTCAACTACAAACATAAATAAACGTCAACTTGAAACCATGTTTCAACTACCACACACAGCCTATAATATTATAGCCTATGTTTATTTTTTTTTATTTTTTTATTTTTTTATTTTTTTTTTAAATCGATCTCTGGACATATGAATCGATATCAAAGGATTAAAATAAAAGTCGGATAATCGATTTCTTTAACCCTGCCCTACTCACGCTAGGGCTGCACGATATTGGAAAAAACTGACATTGCAATATTTTTTTATTCTGCGATATATATTGCGATATGAAAAAAAACAGGAATTTTCACCAAAAGTCTTAAATAGGTCTATCAAGCCTTGCCTGTTTAAGAAGATGGCCTAGTGGGTAACGTGCACGGTTGACGTAGTAGGAAGTGAGTGTGTTTTTAGCTGCATCCAGGGTGAGTTGCAGGATCCTAAGTGAGTAAAGGTACTATAGTTAGTAGGAAAAGAGCTTAGAACGTCACAGAGAGGGCGTGCATTACTGTATGTTATGAGTTAATTTGCCTTACTTGACATTGCATGCTCTGCGATGTGACTATTGCGCATGTGCACATTGCGATGACGATGCTGAAACGATATATTGTGCAGCCCTAACTCACGCCTTGCTCAAGCGATCGTTCAGGATTCACGCCTATTTTCCAAGCGTGACGCGTGAGGCCAGGCATGAAGTCAATGGGAGTTGTGGGCGGGGTTCAAGGTGCGAGAGTAGGCGCTGAGAGGAAAAGAGAAGGCTTCTTGTATGAACAGTAAGGCGTACGTTCAGCTTGTGCCTGCTTCAAGCTTCAGTTCTACTTATGTTCGGCGTCCTCCTGTGTGAACAAGGGCTTACACCATACGGCGAAGCAGCGCTCAACCTACGCTGAACCCACAAGTTTCATTTCGGCGTCCTCGTTAACAGGCGAAGCCGTTCACACCAGCCGCGCGCGTGCCACGCTCAAGCCACGCTGAAGCGATCGTTCAGGATTCAGTCCTATTTTCCAAGCGTGAAGCTGCAGCCAGGCATGAAGTGAATGGAAGTGCTGGGCGGGTAGAGTATGGTCGCTATATATAAAATGTAATGCAAGTCCAAAATTATCCAATGCATACTGTAGGGTTTGTGCAACATTGAAAGGCCTTTATTTTACATGGCAATATGTATTTCAAATGACCAACGCGTTGCGACCAACATAATGTTTATTTACATTTTGGCCATCTTTGATCTCTGTTGTTCCCACAATACGAGCAATACAGGCACTTGATACGCATTGCAAACCGAACAAATCGTGGATAAGTAAAAGATGAAAGGGTTAGAAAACATTGTGGTCAATTGAAATAAAAAATGTAACTAGATTAAAAATAATAAAATCAATAAAATACAAATACATTAAAAATGTTAAAATCACGGAAACTTTTCTGGCATTTCTACTTCTTTGCTGCATCGAAAAACGTACCAAACTGCGGTGTCACAGAGTGCAGCTGCTATTTCTTCTGTCAAATCTACAAAAGACAAAATGTCATCAGAAAACGTTCCTCTGTCCTGGTTTCAGGTTCGGCATCCTGGAGCGCTGCAAGGAGCTGGTGGAGGCAGGATATGAGGTCAGACAGCCGGATAAAGAGAACGTCTCTCTGCTGCACTGGGCCGCCATCAACAACCGCGCAGAAGTGGTCCAGTAAGAGCCGCACAGAATCACACACAACCAGCTTTAAAGGATGGGTTTTCCGTGGGGAATATGAATATATATTAAATCTCACGCCCCTAAGGTTTTCGAATCCGTTGAAATTCTTGAAATTGGAGCTTCACTCCCAGAGATATCAAGCATCTCTCACATATTTTTTGGGCCAGCCGACGCGTTTCGCGTCATCTGGCCTAAGTCCGCCTTGCGGAAGTCGTGCACCTATGAACTACAACTGTTGTTGGCCATGGTCCCGCCTCTAGAGGTCCTCCACGCCCCTTCAGAGGCCTTGACAAAAACCAAAAGGCAGCCATCTTTCCAACCGCCTAGCCTGCTGTAGCTAATATTAGCTTCCCATAGTTCCTTGCAAAGAGACCATTATCTCGGGAACGGAAGCACTAATCGACACGGGACTGGCGGCATTGGAAAGCTCGTCAAATTTTACATCTAGTAGTAGGTGGGTTGAAGTAACGAAATCAACGCTGAGCAATGTACCCGTTTTTACACATTTTTACAGAAAATAGTTACAACATCAGATGCGCGTAACTCCTACGAAAATGCCTTAAAATGCATGAATTTTTTTTTATGAAGACATCTCCCGACATATATACTTCAGTTTAAATGTGGTGCAATTTGGAGGCAATTTATTTTCGATTTATTTTCGATTTATTTCTTCTTCTCTCCATATATTATTGTCGAAGCCTTCTTCTTCTTCTTCTTTGAGTTTTATGGCGGTTGGCAAACATATATGTGCATTACCGCCACCTACTGGAGTTTGATATCAGCCAAATGCCTGAGGGGTGGGCATAAAAACGAAGGCCACGCGAGCCCAGTGCATTGTGGGAAATGTAGTATTTCGAGTCCCCGCACCCGCACCTCCCCCCCACCACCCCCCCCCACACACAGAGTGGATTTCGGTTGATATCTCTGTGAGTAAACCTCCAATTTCAAAAATTTCAACGGATTCGAAAACCTTAGGGGCGTGAGATTTAATATATATTCATATTCCCCACGGAAAACCCATCCTTTAAGTCCTGCTGTGACTCTTAGCAGGTGCCTGGCAGAGTTTACACTGGCCTGTAATAATGGACAGACACAAAGATAATCAAAAAAAAAAAGAAAAGAGGATGATGGGTTGGGACGGGACGATATATTGAAATTTAATATATCGCAATGCAAAAAATGTGTCAATACGTATCGTAGGTTAGAAAAATGAATGGTGATATAATATTAGATCCATTTTATTCTGTTGTAGCCTCATAATTAATAATAATTGTACTTGGACAATTTTCCCCCTGCTGCCCCGGTCGTTGCTTCCACTTGGAAGTTGGAAACCCTCATTGCTGTTTTGCTTGCACCTGTTTTTTTTGTTTTTTGTTTTGTTTTCCCCCGATTTTTTATCCCATTTTTATCCCCCATTAGTGCTTATTTTAATTTATTTATCCTGGTTGCTGCTCCACCCTCTGCCGATCTGGGGAGAGCCGAAACTGGCTCCATGCTTCCTCCGAGACATGGGCAGTTAGCCAGCCGCTTCTTTTCACCTGACGGGGGAAGCTTCACCGGTAGGACATAGCACGTGGGAGGATTACGCTATTCCAACGAGTTCCCCTCCCTCCGAACAGGCGCCCCAGAGGAGGCCAGAGGAGGCACCACATCAGCAACCAGGATATTGCATGTTTTGGTGAAGGGGTTCCTATATGAAGAAGAGAACATGGGAGAACATGCAAACTCGAGGACATGCGGACGGTCGAGGACAATGCACACACATTCCTTCAGCGTTCACAGCGTCCCAGGTGGGAATCGAACCCAGGACCTTCGAGCTGTGAGGCGACAGCGCTTACCACTGCACCACCATGCCCCGCTTGCACCTGTGTTTAGCCTGCCTTTTCGACACAAGATGGCCCCCGTGAAGAGGGTCTATTAGCATGAAGACAAACACACACACTTGACCTCCCCGCCAAATTTCAGCCTCCTAGGGCAAAAACTGTGCCCGCTAAAGTGTGGTGAACTTTTTGTGGACCAACCGACCGTCCACCAGACTGACTTATTCACCTTATTCTTTGCCCACACATGGACGCTTCCGCATTACGTCATTTTGTAATAGTATTTCCGTTTTGACTTGCCAAAAACTCCGCAGGCAAGATGGCTGCGCACACTCCGCTCCTAAAGTGACAAAATTACTCCCCCATAAACTAACATATCTTGGCCAATACGTATGTAACATACAAAATAAAACAACCCGTAATATCTTAATTTTATGTAGAATGCAGAGGACATGTAACTGTTTAGTTAAACTTGCATTCCAGGAATATTGTGCTCTTAAGATGACGTTAGTGGAGTGGACGTTAGGTTGCGCACCTATGTTAGGTTGCGTAACCTATGTGCGATTCGAAATAACGCATCCGAGATAGAAACGTTATGAATATAGCCACGTTATAAACAACAAACTAACGCTGGTGATCCGTATGGAATCAGTGTTACTCGAAATGGTTAACGGTTATATCAATTTGGTCATTCAGTGGCATTTTACTGCCATATAACATAACTAACTAGTGGCTAATATTATTAGCCACTAGTGGCCTTCCCAACTAGCACTGAACCGGAAGAACAAATACGTTTGCGTTGAACGCGGAAGAGAGAAAAAGTGGGCGTGGTGAATAAGGTGAATAGAGCTGCTGGTCGCAGCTAAAAATCCCCCCCAAACTACTGTATCACTGAATCTCTATAACCAAACCACACACATTTAGGCTATTCTATGTGATCTCTTTTTGATAACTTATGTAATAACTAATGTCCTATTTACGTCCATTCACTGAGCCTCCCTTGAAACGGTTTGGAGCCCCCGCCTGGGGAAGAAGGCCCGCCTCCCACTTTGAAAACCCCTGTTCTAGACTGTTGCGGAAGAGTTTGAATTAGTTTGAATTGCATTCATTTAATTGCATAATTAAAATTATCTTCAATTGCAGTTTGTTTGCTGTGCCTTCCCTCCCTTCTCTCTGGCAGGTATTATGTCTCTAAGGGGGCAGTGATAGACCAGCTGGGAGGAGACCTGAACTCCACTCCTCTGCACTGGGCCATCAGGTGAATATGACTGACCACTGCAGCTGGCTGTTACGCTCCGGGTCTGGACCTGTGTCTGTCAAACACCAGTGTGTGTTATGCTCTGCATCATTCGTTGGGGGGGTCGACATGTTTACTTGTTTATGAAGTATTCAGTTATTTAGCAGGGGCATTATTATTATTAGTTCTAGTTATTAGCAGAGGGAGCCAAGTCATGTGACTCGGGCTGAAACCTGCAGAGATACCCACATCTGTCAGAGCAGAACTCAAGCCCAAACATACATCGATGGGGATTGGAGTCACATGACTTGAACTCGAGTCACAGAATTGCACGAGACTTTGACCTGACTTGAGACTTGTATCATTTAAGTCTAAACTGTAAAGTATGGAATGATCGACGTTGAAAATGACTCAGGATGTTCTTAAGCACTAAGTTTTTATTCAAACCATATTACATTGAAAAGTCTTGAGATATTTCCTTTCCTTTAAGATATTAAACTGATACTGGACTATTGATTTGTTCCGACTTGTCTTGGGGTTCTGCATTTAGACTTGAGACTTGACATTAAGGACTTTGGACTCGACTACACTTGGACTTGGCTCTTGACTTGATAGACTTGTGCCTAAAGTCTGCGCCGGTGCTTGTCGTCCCCCGGGGCCAGGCAGGGCCACCTCTCCATGGTGATCCAGCTGCTGAGATTGGGAGCGGACCCGTCGATCGCCGACGGAGAAGGCTACCGCAGCCTGCACCTGTCCATCCTCTTCCAGCACATGGCCATCGCGGCGTACCTCATGGCTAAGGGACAGGTACTGACCTGAACTCTCTGCTCGGCCTCACTCGCTCTCAGCTCATTTGTATAGCTGCTTTTTTTCTTCTTCTGATGTCCCCCTGGTGATTATCCTCTCATTTGCCTCTGTGCTTCCAGGAAGTAGACGGCCCCGACTGCAACGGGCAGACACCGCTGATGCTAGCAGCGCAGAAGATTATTGGGTAAGCACTAAGCAGCAACTTGCTCCCTTGCTGACATGCTTTTATTCTCCATTTGTTTTAACCCATTGATACCTGATGCAGCATTTGCGTGTATATCCCTCATTTGTGTGTGTATCCCTTTAAGACTGCGAACCGCGTCAACGCAGTTCGCGGTCTTAAAGGGATACACACACAAATGCTGCATCAGGTATCAATGGGTTAAGTTCAAACAGAACTACTTGTAATGTTATCTTACACACTTTTTTACACAGGTATTGCCTCCCCCAACACCGGTCATCGCCGTGACAACTCCACGGAACATTGTTTCATTGACTTTTTTATTTTTGTTTGATGGATGTTGGTGGTTCTGGCTAGTGTTCGAAAGTAAACCTGGTTCCCTGTTGTGTTCCAGACCGGAGCCAACCAACTTCTTAATCAAAAACAATGCGTCTGTGAGCGCAGTGGACAAGGTGAACAGGAACAGTCCGCTGCACTGCGCCGTGCTGGCAGGAAACGTCGACGCCGCTCACATCCTGCTGGAGGCCGGCGCCAGCGTGGACGCAGAAAACATCAACGTGAGTCTGACGGAACAGACATATCACACACACACACACACACACACACACACACACACACACACACAGAACAGACAGATCACACACACAGAACAGATAGATCACACACAGAACAGACAGATCACACACAGAACAGACAGATCACACACCGAACAGACAGATCACACACAGAACAGACAGATCACACACAGAACAGACAGATCACACACAGAACAGACAGATCACACACACACACAGAACAGACAGATCACACACAGAACAGAGAGATCACACACAGAACAGACAGATCACACACCGAACAGACAGATCACACACAGAACAGACAGATCACACACAGAACAGACAGATCACACACAGAACAGAGAGATCACACACAGAACAGACAGATCACACACAGAACAGACAGATCACACACCGAACAGACAGATCACACACACACAACAGACAGATCACACACAGAACAGAGAGATCACACACAGAACAGACAGATCACACACACAGAACAGACAGATCACACACAGAACAGACAGATCACACACACAGAACAGACAGATCACACACAGAACAGAGAGATCACACACAGAACAGACAGATCACACACACACAACAGTCAGATCACACACACAGAACAGACAGATCACACACACACAACAGTCAGATCACACACACAGAACAGTCAGATCACACACACAGAACAGTCAGATCACACACACACAACAGTCAGATCACACACACAGAACAGTCAGATCACACACACAGAACAGACAGATCACACAGAACAGACAGATCACACAGAACAGACAGATCACACACACACAACAGTCAGATCACACACACAGAACAGACAGATCACACACACAGAACAGACCGATCACACACACACAACAGTCAGATCACACACACAGAACAGACAGATCACACACAACAGTCAGATCACACACACAGAACAGACAGATCACACACAGAACAGTCAGATCACACACACAGAACAGACAGATCACACAGAACAGACAGATCACACAGAACAGACAGATCACACACACACAACAGTCAGATCACACACACACAACAGACAGATCACACACACAGAACAGACAGATCACACACACAGAACAGACCGATCACACACACACAACAGTCAGATCACACACACAGAACAGACCGATCACACACAACAGTCAGATCACACACAGAACAGACAGATCACACACACACAACAGTCAGATCACACACAACAGTCAGATCACACACACAGAACAGACAGATCACACACAACAGTCAGATCACACACAGAACAGACAGATCACACACACACAACAGTCAGATCACACACAACAGTCAGATCACACACACAGAACAGACAGATCACACACACACAACAGTCAGATCACACACACAGAACAGACAGATCACACACACACAACAGTCAGATCACACACACACAACAGACAGATCACACACACAGAACAGTCAGATCACACACACAGAACAGTCAGATCACACACACAGAACAGACAGATCACACACACAGAACAGTCAGATCACACACACAGAACAGATAGATCACACACACACAGAACAGACAGATCACACACACAGAACAGACAGATCACACACAGAACAGACAGATCACACACACAGAACAGACAGATCACATACACAGAACAGACAGATCACACACAGAACAGATAGATCACACACAGAACAGTCAGATCACACACACACAACAGACAGATCACACACACAGAACAGTCAGATCACACACACACAACAGACAGATCACACACACACAACAGTCAGATCACACACACAGAACAGACAGATCACACACACAGAACAGATAGATCACACACAGAACAGTCAGATCACACACACAGAACAGTCAGATCACACACACAGAACAGACAGATCACACACACACAACAGTCAGATCACACACACAGAACAGTCAGATCACACACACACAACAGTCAGATCACACACACAACAGTCAGATCACACACACAGAACAGACAGATCACACACACAGAACAGTCAGATCACACACACACAACAGACAGATCACACACACACAACAGTCAGATCACACACACAGAACAGTCAGATCACACACACAGAACAGACAGATCACACACACACAACAGACAGATCACACACACAGAACAGTCAGATCACACACACACAACAGACAGATCACACACACACAACAGTCAGATCACACACACAGAACAGTCAGATCACACACACAGAACAGACAGATCACACACACACAACAGACAGATCACACACACAGAACAGACAGATCACACACACAGAACAGACAGATCACACACACAGAACAGTCAGATCACACACACAGAACAGTCAGATCACACACACAGAACAGACAGATCACACACACAGAACAGACAGATCACACACACAGAACAGATAGATCACACACACACAACAGTCAGATCACACACAGAACAGACAGATCACACACACAGAACAGATAGATCACACACAGAACAGTCAGATCACACACACACAACAGTCAGATCACACACACACAACAGACAGATCACACACACACAACAGTCAGATCACACACACACAACAGTCAGATCACACACACACAACAGACAGATCACACACACACAACAGTCAGATCACACACACACAACAGTCAGATCACACACACAGAACAGACAGATCACACACACAGACAGGAGCGTCCCACAGGTTTCACTCTGTGTTCAAACTGTCAGCAACAAGTCACCAGAGGTCCATTCCTTCCCTGTAGAGTGACCAGGGGTGGGGAATCTCAGCCGATGTGGACGACCGACAAACTTGTCGGCCGAGAAAAGCTGGACTTTTCGTGGTCATCGGTCGTCAGCGGCTCAACCCGATTTCTGTTCTTTGTTTCCCTCCCGATCGACAAACAAGATGGACGACAGGTTGAGTCCAGCCGTGAAAAACGTCCTGTTCCCTACAACTGTCATTTGAACGACTACAGAAATAAACATCTCGCCAATGATGCGTGCAGAACTGTTGCACCCCTCGTTTGTGTCGGAAAGTAATTTCTGAGCGTGTTTTATTATTATTATTACGATTCTTATGATGAGACGCAGCGATGCTACAGAAAGCTTCTTGTCGCTTGTGCAGAGACACACCGTGACAGCTGACGGCCTGTGTCGCCTCTGTCTCGCCTCCCTCAGGGTCACACCCCCATCGACCTGGCCCACCAGGTGCACAGCCCGCTGCTCATCCACATGCTCAACCACATCAAGCAGGAGAGGGTCCGCTCCAACTCGCGCTGCCGGAGGATAGTCAACAGATATCGGGTACAAGAACACTGCCTGTCACACACACACTGCCTGTCACACACACACACTGCCTGTCACACACACACACACTGCCTGTCACACACACACTGCCTGTCACACACACACACACACTGCCTGTCACACACACACACACACACACTGCCTGTCACACACACACTGCCTGTCACACACACACTGCCTGTCACACACACACTGCCTGTCACACACACACTGCCTGTCACACACACACTGCCTGTCACACACACACACTGCTTGTCACACACTGCCTGTCACACACTGCCTGTCACACACACACACACACACTGCCTGTCACACACACACTGCCTGTCACACACACACACACTGCTTGTCACACACTGCCTGTCACACACTGCCTGTCACACACACTGCCTGTCACACACTGCCTGTCACACACACTGCCTGTCACACACACACACACACACACACACACACACACACACACACACACACTGCCTGTCACACACACTGCCTGTCACACACACACACACACTGCCTGTCACACACACTGCCTGTCACACACACACACTGCCTGTCACACACACACACACACACACACACACACACTGCCTGTCACACACACTGCCTGTCACACATACTGCCTGTCACACACACTGCCTGTCACACACACTGCCTGTCACACACACACACACACACACACACACAAGAACAAGAATTATTGAGTGTTAGGTCAAATTTGAACAGTCACTAGCCATTTGGCCGGTGGACAACAGAAGTTACTTTTGGACGCTGCTCACAAATCAGCCAAAGTGTGGAACGCGTGTGGAGAAAGTTCTTCTTGACGCGCCCCCTCTGTTGAAATGTTTCCAGGTGTTCCTGCAGTTCCTGCTGTGCGTCGCTGTGTTGGGAAGTGTGGGCGCCATCGTGGACATGAAGTCTGAGTCCTGGCTGCTCAAAGGCATCCTGCTCGCCTGTGTGATCGCCGTGATCAACCTCGCCGCAAGGTCACAACACACTAGGGGTGTCACGATACACTCAGTTCACGATACAATACATATCACGATACTGGGTTCACGATAACGATACGATTTTAACGATATTTTTTTAAACTTGAATAATGACAATATATGACTGGAAAAGTAGTATTTTATTTGAAATGCACAAATACAAAACATGCTGTTGTGGGAAATTGTTATTACAATAACAACTAGAAAAAACATGAGATTGGAGATAAGGCTTATCTTGAAATAGAATGAGTTACACCGTCACTTAGATTTACTTTGAACTAAAAGGTTTCTCAGCAGTATAAATTCTCATTATGCATCTTCAGTTTTTCTTCAAACTCAAACAACTAGACTTTTCTTAGTCTATTTTTTATGCATCTTCAGTTTTTCCTGTCAAGTAAACCGTTTTGCCAGAAACTCTCCTGTATAACTTCTCATGTGTCTCTTCAGAGACTTGTTCAACTGAACTACTTTCCACACATTGAACTTCAACAAACAAAGACGTTTCTTAGTCTATTTTTGAAAAAATAAAAATAAAAAAACAATTATAAAAAAAAAAACAATTATAAAAATAAAAAATAAATCGCGATATGAGATTTCATCTCAACGATACATATCGTGACGTTTTACTATCGCGAAATTTCCTGGGACGATATATTGTGACACCCCTACAACACACTCTTCTTTTGACACTTCTTCATTTTGTCTAGGAGAATTATTTTATTTTTATTTGATTTATTTGATTTTTTATTTATCCTTTATTTAAAATGGTACCGGTGCCTGAAACCCGATGGTACTTTAAAAAAAATTAAAGCAGATATAAACAATTTTTTCTTATTATTTAAAGAGGCCCGTAAAGAGGATTTCAAACGATAATGTTATGTGCCCTGTAATGTAAGTGAAGGTGCGTGCAGCGGCAGGTATTTCACTCAGCAGCTCGGGCATGGCACCTAAATGAGGCACTTAAATCTGCGTTGCAATTCAGTACCAGTGGTACCGGTTGTAAAAGTACCGGTACCATATCGGTACCCGGGGTTTTTGATACCCAACCCCACATTTTGTCCAGTGAATTTGCTGTGATGCCCTCAGGCCGGCGCTACCATGCGCCCCCTGGGAGAACTAACTGGTACTCCAAGTCTTTCTTCCCTTCAGCTGTCAAGACTGTTAAACACAGACAGTAGTCATTTTAAATGAATGCCTTCACTTATATGAGCGCACAACAGGCTGTACGTATCCTGTCTGTGACGAACAGGTTAGGCTCGTTCATACATATATAGATATATATCTTTTATTTCTTATACATGTTCTTATGTCTAGAAATACATGTATACTTTTAATTTCTTGTTCATGTTTATATGAGGCTGATCTGCTATCTCTGACATGATTTGTTTGTTTGTGTTATGTCATGCTGTTACGCTACGTCTTGTCATGTCTGAAGTTTGTAGCTCACTGTGCGCTTTTGAAGGTGTTGGGTAGGCTGTGAAACTGAATTGTCCTTCTGGGATAAATAAAGTTGTCTGAATCTGAATCTGAACTGTCAACCAGACATATTGCATGTTGCACAAAAGTGTTGCTCATCATTGAATGAAGAAACGTTTGCCTGTCTGTGTCTGAGCAGGAGTTTTCCAGCTCCAGGCTTCCAGTCTCTCCTCCCGGCGACATCTCTGATGGCTTCAGTCTTCTGGATGCTCGTCACCTGGTGCCTCTGGTTCCTGCCAGATATCCTTTGACTGTCAGCTCTTCACAGCCTGACTTGAGACTGAGTTGTTTGCTTCAAAGGGGAAATCCACCCTAAAACATGGTTGCTGTTCGGTTGCTATTTTATGGATAATACCTGTCCAATCGTAGGGGGCGTCCGGGTGGTGTAGCGGTAGATTCCCTGCCTACCAACATGAGGGTCGCAGGTTCGCCCCCCCTGTGTTACCTCCGGCTTGGTCGGGCGTCCATACAGGCGCGATTGGCTGTGTCCGTGGGTGGGAAGCCGGATTAAGGGTATGTGTCCTGGTCGCTGCACTAGCGCCTCCTCTGGTCGGTCGGGGTGCCTGTTCGAGGCGGAAGAGAACTGGTAGGAATAGCGTGATCCTCCCACATACTACGTCCTGCCAGCTCCCCGCTGTCAGGTGAAAAGAAGCGGCTGGCAACTGCACATGTGTCGGAGGAAGCATGGTGCTAGTCTATGGCTCTCCCCAGATCGGCAGAGGGGGGGCCTCCCTGTAAGGGAGAGTTGACAGGTCACTCACTGATAAGAGAGAGAGAGCTTCTTAACCTTTGACCCCCACATGGACCCAGCGCCACAGTTCAGGTGCTGTTCACTGTCAATGCCACCGCTCTGCTCTACTACTACCTCCGCACCTGCAGGACCGACCCCGGCTTCGTCAAGGCCACTGAGGAAGAGAAGAAAATGGTAGGAGCAAGCATTCAAATGGAATAATATTGAATATCTGTACACTGCTTTGTGGGTTCACCTCAGTTTCTGACCAATGAACGCACTCTGCTGTCTGTTGTCTTTTTTTGAGTGACAGACGGCTGTTTCACCTCAAACCAAGTCACTACAAGTATGTAGTCAAGACATCTGGTCGATTTCCTTAATTTCTAATCAAAGTAACTGGTGACACCTTGTGGCAAAACATAAAAAAACAAATTCCATTATTTCTTTTAATTCATCCGGAACCTTTTGATTGCTGGTTAGGGGCTGAACAGCAATCTGACTGGATTTGTTTACGTTGCTACGGTTACAGTTAGCCCTACAATGTAGCATGGATGCTAGCTGCGGATGTTTCTATGTATAGTCTCGATATCTTTGTGTATAAGTGTGATGAATGTGTGTGGTAGGCGGCTGTGTAATACGCAGGACTAGAGACCATCTTGCGATGGGATCACAGCAGCCGTGACGCCGATGACTTAAAGCGAACGTGGGCCAGGGTCGTAAAGTGGGGGCGGGGCAATATGGGGGCCCGGCCCCCTTGCTCGGATCACGCCCATTTTCCAGCTCGGCCTTCATTTTGATGTCAGCTACACACCTGTAAAAAATGTCAACACTGCTTCACGTCAGGGTCTTGATTCTTGATCTGGCTTATTTTCTGATGTGGACGTCATTAACTAGTTTTTCTCCTCTCCTGTCAGAACGTGTTGATGTTGGCCGAGGCCGGCTGTCTGGACCCCAGGATCTTCTGCACTTCCTGTATGGTGAGGCTCTCCAAGGACCGACGCACTTCAAACACACACACACACACACACACACACACACACACACATCTTCACTTTAACGGCACCACTGTGTTGCCCTCCAGAATAGAGACACTTGCACTGAACAACCAGCAGCACAGTTTCACATGTCTGTTTCACAGATAAAGAAACCCATGAGGACCAACCACTGCTTCACCTGTGACGCCTGTGTGGCCAAACAGGACCATCACTCCATCTGGACCAACGGCTGCATCGGTGAGATGGACTGCAGCAATGATTATGTTTCAACTGACAGATTCATGTAATAATTATAGCTGCTGCGCAGCAATGGGTCGTGGCCGGGCAAGTCTCAAGGCTTTGATGATAGACCATACGGTTCAGAAGTTATGGACCAGAATGTAAAGAGGGCTGTTATAGCTTCACCATCTGCTCAATTTGTGTAATTCTTTCGTGTAGAATAAAAGGCCCCTCTGTGCACCTCCCTACCAAGTTTCGTAGCTGTAGCTGTTATGGTTTCTGAATTACAGCTAATTTACTGCAAGATTTTTCGAAACCCCATGCAAGTCAATGGGGGAAAAAAATATTATGACATCACAATTGCTCGAGTGACATCAGTGATGGCATCACAATTGCTTGACTGACTGATGACATCACAAATACAACCTAATTGCCAAATGTAACAAGATTTTTCGAAACCCCATGCAAGTCAATGGGGGAAAAAAATATTATGACATCACAATTGCTCGAGTGACATTAGTGATGGCATCACAATTGCTTGACTGACTGATGACATCACAAATACAACCTAATTGCCAAAGGTAATTAAGGTAATTAGGCTATACACGGGGCCAGAATTCAACGTTTTGATGCACTGTGGGCTCAATTTTTGACCGATCGAAAATCTGGTTTGATACTTTTGTGTAGAACAGTCTAACGATGCAGATACTGAAGTTTGGTGTCGTTTGAAGAAAAAATGTGGGAGGAGTAGGGTTTAATCGTTTTTGCAGTTTTGCGGTCTTTAAACTTCATAATTGGCCATAGGTTGCATTGTACAAAAGTTTCCCCTCATTTAGGCGCACATTTCGGTGAAAGTTGCAAAGCCGTAGCACGTATGCCTGATTTTTTATGAATCTTTTAAGTTTTAAACTTTAGACGGTCGCTGTCGTGCCACCGTTAGGACTATTGGCCCCAAATTTGTGTCAAAGACGTTTGGCATGGGACTGGACCTTTGTGCAAAGTTTGGTTAGTTTTCATCCATGGGAAGTCAAACTTCCCGGGAGGAAGAAAAAAAATAAAAATAATACAGGCTTCGCTGGCCTGGCCACTAACTAGCTCGGCTGATGCGTGGCCTCGCCTGCCCTATTGGCGCACACGAGTGTGTGTTGCTCACTAAATCTTATTGCATCAGTGATGTCACAATGCCTCCTTGTGTGTGTGTTCCATTATGATATCACTGATGACATCATCAGTGTGTGTGTGTGTGTGCCCCCCTATGACATCACTGATCAGTCTTGTCACAATGCCTCCTTGTGTGTGTGTGTGTGTGTGTGTGTGTGTGTGTGTGTGTGTGTGTGTGACATCACCGATCAGTCTTGTCACAATGCCTTGTGTGTGTGTGTGTGTGTGTGTGTGTGTGTGTGCGTCCTTATGACATCACTCTTGACATCATCACTGATGAGTGACATCACATCATTAGCTAATTAGCCTAATTAAAAAATCCGGCTCTGTCAGGTCACCCGCACGGGTGCCCTTTACACACCCTGAAGGTTTCAGCCCGATCGCACGTAAAACGGCATAGCTGTGACCGAACACAGAACTCGAAACAAATAAACAAAGTCCACAATTTTAAATGTTTTTGACTGATTTAGAAGAGCAGCATATCATTACAATTTAACAAGTTATGAAATGATCTGACATGTATTACAGTATCAGTTTCTACAGGTTGAAGAGGTGAACACACTCGGCTCGGCGGTCTAACAACCTGCATGTGGTGTGCTTGTTCTCCATCAGGAGCGAGGAACCATCACTTCTTCGTTCTCTTCCTGTTCTCCCTCCTGATGATGGGAGCCTGGATGTTCTACGGCTGCCTCGTGTGTGAGTGACCCAACACAAGCACAGTTAGCCGGGCCATGTTGTTGAAATTAATATCATCAGGGTCATCGTAACCCCCCTTGCCCCGATAGTGATATATCACTATCCACCTTATTTTTGGCGGCCATTTTGCCTTACGTTAACTATGGGTTCTATTTCCGGTGTAACCAATTTAGATAACCCCCCAGCCCCTGACAAAAAAAACGTCTATGAGGATTTTACCCTTTTACAGCAGAGCCATTCTGCTCTACAGCCGTGTCGTTCGGGTGCTGGGATAACGTAATGCATTGTGGGTAGTCGGCTACTTACTTACTTACTTGCGCCTATCGCTCCTGGAGGAGCATAGGCCGTCGACAACAGTTGACAACAGTCGGCTACTAACTGTGGCTAATTTAGCAGCTAGCTAGCTATGTTACATGGCAGTAAAACGCCACCAAATTGATTTAACTTTTAACCATTTCGAGTAACACACATTTCGAGTTTCCATACGGACCTCCAGCGTTGGTTAGTTGTTTATAACGTGACTATATTTATAACTTTTATAACGGACTCCAGCTTCCGGTTTATAATTCGGGTCTGCAGCCAGAGTATAACAAAGGAAATGGCAAGCGGCAACAATGAGTCACGTTAAACCGGACCTTGTACCCACGATTCTTTTTTACAGTGGGGCATTCAAAAATAAGGTGGATAGGTATGGATCATGCTTGGAGAATTGCATGTTAAATAATCAAATCAACATCCATACCATTGAACCGAATGAGATGTGAAGTCAAACATGACTAAATCTTTCAAATAATATTTCTTAAAATGTATCATACCTCATTTAGTCAGTTTTTAATCCTTTTTAATAATACATTTTTTAATAATTTCAATATAATAATTTCAGACAGGAGTAAATAGTTCATCATGATATCCCAAAATCGTTACGATTATGATTCCAATAAAAGAGGATCAATAAGCATGTAAGCACAGTATCTACAGGTACTCTTTTGTGTACCTGAAGTTTTGTGCTTCCAAGTGGTCCTCATGCTCGTGTGTGTGTGTGCGCGTGTGTGTGCGTGTGTGTGTGTGTGTGTGTGTGTGTGTGTGTGTGCGTGCGTGCGCGTGCGCGTGTGTGTGTGTGTGTGTGTATGTCAGACTGGTCGAAGCACTGTCCTGTGCGGTACTCGGAGCAGGGGGTGTGGGGCGTGCTGTCGGCCCTGGTGGGCTGCTCGCCCTGGGTGCTCTGCGTCTTCTGCCTGGCCTTCTACCACACGTCCTGGTCCTCTGTCGTCCTGCTGCTGCAGCTGTACCAGGTCAGAGGGAGAGAAAATGTGTTGCAGACTGCAGACAAAATACATTTCATTTGTTTTGGTTTGTTTTGAACATCGCTGATGACGTCACAATTGCTCGAGTGACATCACTGAGTGACGGTTTTCACGGAATGGTCAGTCCTGCACTTGAATGTTTTTTTTTCTTTTATGTCCATAGCAAACACTGCAACAGGAAGTGAGCGGGGGTTCAATTTAGAATGTTTTTGTTGTCAAGTTAAAACCGTCGGTAATTCCGCAATAAAACAACAAAAGAAGTTGCAAAATGCAAAATCACATTTTCATTACTTCTTTGTCCGGCTTTAGGTGAAAATTAGTTTGTATCTCGTTGTCTAACTAGGGAGGCGTCGCGTTGGAAGTGTGAATCTGTCATATATTTCCAACTTTACCAAGCACAGAGCACAGAGACAGGCAGGCGACTGAAGCACGTCAAATAACATGAACGATACAGATCTTGACCCAACTGAATTTAAATAGCTGTCAGAAAACGGAGAGAATTAAGGTCTTTAGTGGCGGATAACTTCCGTCATCTGAAAAAAATCGTCACACACAGATCACGGCGTGCACACTGAGTCCAATGCGTTTTATTAATGCGTCGTTCTATTCGCAATTCGAGACACATATTCGTCATCTCCTGTATCCACATTACAACATAGCAGTGCAGCCACGGGGAGGCAGCGGGTCGGGAAACGCATGTTCCCCGACCCGCCTGTCAGAAACATGTCAAGAAAGCCCAGCATTTAAGTTATCCTATCTACAATAAAGTTAAATAAAATAAGATAAGAAAATAAATTGCACCTGTAATTTACAGCAGTAGCAAGCACACATGTTCTATGTGGCCAAAATGGACATTGTGCAACATCATTATAATGATAAAGTGACATACAGCAACAGCAATGATGAAATGAGGGTTCACCAGCGTATCTATGGGAGGGGTGTGGAGGAGAGAGGGAGAGGGAGTGAAAGGAGGAGTCTGCTCTCCCTGCATGTATCTATGGGAGGGGTGTGGAGGAGAGAGGGAGAGGGAGTGAAAGGAGGAGTCTGCTCTCCCTGCATGTATCTATGGGAGGGGTGTGGAGGAGAGAGGGAGAGGGAGTGAAAGGAGGAGTCTGCTCTCCCTGCATGTATCTATGGGAGGGGTGTGGAGGAGAGAGGGAGAGGGAGTGAAAGGAGGAGTCTGCTCTCCCTGCATGTATCTATGGGAGGGGTGTGGAGGAGAGAGGGAGAGGGAGTGAAAGGAGGAGTCTGCTCTCCCTGCATGTATCTATGGGAGGGGTGTGGAGGAGAGAGGGAGTGAAAGGAGGAGTCTGCTCTCCCTGCATGTATCTATGTGAGGGGTGTGGAGGAGAGAGGGAGAGGGAGTGAAAGGAGGAGTCTGCTCTCCCTGCATGTATCTATGGGAGGGCTGTGGAGGAGAGAGGGAGAGGGAGTGAAAGGAGGAGTCTGCTCTCCCTGCATGTATCTATGGGAGGAGGGGTGTGGAGGAGAGAGGGAGAGGGAGAGAAAGGAGGAGTCTGCTCTCCCTGCATGTATCTATGGGAGGAGTGTGGAGGAGAGAGGGAGAGGGAGTGAAAGGAGGAGTCTGCTCTCCCTGCATGTATCTATGGGAGGAGTGTGGAGGAGAGAGGGAGAGGGAGTGAAAGGAGGAGTCTGCTCTCCCTGCATGTATCTATGGGAGGGCTGTGGAGGAGAGAGGGAGAGGGAGTGAAAGGAGGAGTCTGCTCTCCCTGCATGTATCTATGTGAGGAGGGGTGTGGAGGAGAGAGGGAGTGAAAGGAGGAGTCTGCTCTCCCTGCATGTATCTATGGGAGGAGGGGTGTGGAGGAGAGAGGGAGTGAAAGGAGGAGTCTGCTCTCCCTGCATGTATCTATGGGAGGAGGGGTGTGGAGGAGAGAGGGAGAGGGAGTGAAAGGAGGAGTCTGCTCTCCCTGCATGTATCTATGGGAGGGGTGTGGAGGAGAGAGGGAGAGGGAGTGAAAGGAGGAGTCTGCTCTCCCTGCATGTATCTATGGGAGGGGTGTGGAGGAGAGAGGGAGTGAAAGGAGGAGTCTGCTCTCCCTGCATGTATCTATGTGAGGGGTGTGGAGGAGAGAGGGAGAGGGAGTGAAAGGAGGAGTCTGCTCTCCCTGCATGTATCTATGGGAGGGCTGTGGAGGAGAGAGGGAGAGGGAGTGAAAGGAGGAGTCTGCTCTCCCTGCATGTATCTATGGGAGGGGTGTGGAGGAGAGAGGGAGAGGGAGAGAAAGGAGGAGTCTGCTCTCCCTGCATGTATCTATGGGAGGAGTGTGGAGGAGAGAGGGAGAGGGAGTGAAAGGAGGAGTCTGCTCTCCCTGCATGTATCTATGGGAGGAGTGTGGAGGAGAGAGGGAGAGGGAGTGAAAGGAGGAGTCTGCTCTCCCTGCATGTATCTATGGGAGGGCTGTGGAGGAGAGAGGGAGAGGGAGTGAAAGGAGGAGTCTGCTCTCCCTGCATGTATCTATGTGAGGAGGGGTGTGGAGGAGAGAGGGAGTGAAAGGAGGAGTCTGCTCTCCCTGCATGTATCTATGGGAGGAGGGGTGTGGAGGAGAGAGGGAGTGAAAGGAGGAGTCTGCTCTCCCTGCATGTATCTATGGGAGGGGTGTGGAGGAGAGAGGGAGAGGGAGTGAAAGGAGGAGTCTGCTCTCCCTGCATGTATCTATGTGAGGGGTGTGGAGGAGAGAGGGAGAGGGAGTGAAAGGAGGAGTCTGCTCTCCCTGCATGTATCTATGGGAGGGGTGTGGAGGAGAGAGGGAGTGAAAGGAGGAGTCTGCTCTCCCTGCATGTATCTATGGGAGGGGAGTGGAGGAGAGAGGGAGAGAAAGGAGGAGTCTGCTCTCCCTGCATGTATCTATGGGAGGGCTGTGGAGGAGAGAGGGAGAGGGAGTGAAAGGAGGAGTCTGCTCTCCCTGCATGTATCTATGGGAGGGCTGTGGAGGAGAGAGGGAGAGGGAGTGAAAGGAGGAGTCTGCTCTCCCTGCATGTATCTATGGGAGGGGTGTGGAGGAGAGAGGGAGAGGGAGAGAAAGGAGGAGTCTGCTCTCCCTGCATGTATCTATGGGAGGAGGGGTGTGGAGGAGAGAGGGAGAGGGAGTGAAAGGAGGAGTCTGCTCTCCCTGCATGTATCTATGGGAGGGGTGTGGAGGAGAGAGGGAGAGGGAGAGAAAGGAGGAGTCTGCTCTCCCTGCATGTATCTATGGGAGGGGTGTGGAGGAGAGAGGGAGAGGGAGTGAAAGGAGGAGTCTGCTCTCCCTGCATGTATCTATGGGAGGAGGGGTGTGGAGGAGAGAGGGAGAGGGAGTGAAAGGAGGAGTCTGCTCTCCCTGCATGTATCTATGGGAGGGGTGTGGAGGAGAGAGGGAGAGGGAGTGAAAGGAGGAGTCTGCTCTCCCTGCATGTATCTATGTGAGGGGTGTGGAGGAGAGAGGGAGAGGGAGTGAAAGGAGGAGTCTGCTCTCCCTGCATGTATCTATGGGAGGGCTGTGGAGGAGAGAGGGAGAGGGAGTGAAAGGAGGAGTCTGCTCTCCCTGCATGTATCTATGGGAGGGGTGTGGAGGAGAGAGGGAGAGGGAGAGAAAGGAGGAGTCTGCTCTCCCTGCATGTATCTATGGGAGGAGTGTGGAGGAGAGAGGGAGAGGGAGTGAAAGGAGGAGTCTGCTCTCCCTGCATGTATCTATGGGAGGAGTGTGGAGGAGAGAGGGAGAGGGAGTGAAAGGAGGAGTCTGCTCTCCCTGCATGTATCTATGGGAGGAGTGTGGAGGAGAGAGGGAGAGGGAGTGAAAGGAGGAGTCTGCTCTCCCTGCATGTATCTATGTGAGGAGGGGTGTGGAGGAGAGAGGGAGTGAAAGGAGGAGTCTGCTCTCCCTGCATGTATCTATGGGAGGAGGGGTGTGGAGGAGAGAGGGAGTGAAAGGAGGAGTCTGCTCTCCCTGCATGTATCTATGGGAGGGGTGTGGAGGAGAGAGGGAGAGGGAGTGAAAGGAGGAGTCTGCTCTCCCTGCATGTATCTATGGGAGGGGTGTGGAGGAGAGAGGGAGTGAAAGGAGGAGTCTGCTCTCCCTGCATGTATCTATGGGAGGGGAGTGGAGGAGAGAGGGAGAGAAAGGAGGAGTCTGCTCTCCCTGCATGTATCTATGGGAGGGCTGTGGAGGAGAGAGGGAGAGGGAGTGAAAGGAGGAGTCTGCTCTCCCTGCATGTATCTATGGGAGGGCTGTGGAGGAGAGAGGGAGTGAAAGGAGGAGTCTGCTCTCCCTGCATGTATCTATGGGAGGGGTGTGGAGGAGAGAGGGAGAGGGAGAGAAAGGAGGAGTCTGCTCTCCCTGCATGTATCTATGGGAGGAGGGGTGTGGAGGAGAGAGGGAGAGGGAGTGAAAGGAGGAGTCTGCTCTCCCTGCATGTATCTATGGGAGGGGTGTGGAGGAGAGAGGGAGAGGGAGAGAAAGGAGGAGTCTGCTCTCCCTGCATGTATCTATGGGAGGGGTGTGGAGGAGAGAGGGAGAGGGAGTGAAAGGAGGAGTCTGCTCTCCCTGCATGTATCTATGGGAGGGGTGTGGAGGAGAGAGGGAGAGGGAGTGAAAGGAGGAGTCTGCTCTCCCTGCATGTATCTATGGGAGGAGGGGTGTGGAGGAGAGAGGGAGAGGGAGTGAAAGGAGGAGTCTGCTCTCCCTGCATGTATCTATGGGAGGGGTGTGGAGGAGAGAGGGAGAGGGAGTGAAAGGAGGAGTCTGCTCTCCCTGCATGTATCTATGGGAGGGGTGTGTCTGTGGAGGAGAGAGGGAGAGGGAGTGAAAGGAGGAGTCTGCTCTCCCTGCATGTATCTATGAGAGGGGTGTGGAGGAGAGAGGGAGAGGGAGTGAAAGGAGGAGTCTGCTCTCCCTGCATGTATCTATGAGAGGGGTGTGGAGGAGAGAGGGAGAGGGAGAGAAAGGAGGAGTCTGCTCTCCCTGCATGTACGTGACTTATTATACATGCTAATTGCAGTGGGCACAAAAGACCTCCTGTAACGTTCTTTAGTGCAGGAGAGCTGCTGGAGCCTCTGACTGAACATTAAGATCACAACAGTAAGATCACAGTTGCTCGAGTGACATCACCGATGAAATCACACCTGCCCGAGTGACATCACAGTTGCGCAATTCACAGTTGGGAAAAACACACTGTCTGCGTCACTTTCGCGACTGACAGACACCCAGACATCGCCCACCCACTGATGGGTGACGCTCGAGTGACATCACAGTTAAACAATTGCAGAATGCATTCAACACACACACACACACGGAAATCTGCACGTGTGACATCACTTCCATCACAAATCGTGACGGACACCACTAGGGCTGTCACTTTTCTTTCGAAATTTGAATTTAACTTTGAATGTGGGGGAGGAGGGCATGTTCGAATGTATAATTGACCTGTTCGATTTTTTTTTTTATTATTATTAAATAAAATAAAAAATTTAATTAACCAACTGCTGCTTGCTGGTAATGTTAATCCCATGTCAGAAAAAGTCTCCAGATTTGTCGCGTTAGTCTCTTCTGAGAAAGATTGTCTCCAGGGTCTGAAAAGTTGTCTCGAGTTGGATGCAGCCAAGTTTGTGAGGCAGTGTTGTGACTGTGAGCGTCCAAGCTAACACGTTGGGCCGATCGATGCCCAGTGCCCTTGCCTGCAAAAAAAAAAAAAAGATTAACCAAAAAACTTTGAATATATTCGAACATTTTGTGGGCAATTAAAGTTCGTTCGAACTTTATTTTGGGAAAAAGTGACAGCCCTAGACACCACCCACACAGACAGACAGAACCCAGATAGCCCGAACCCAGACAGACAGAACCCAGACAGACAGACAGATAGACACCACTTACCCAATTCTATCTTACATACTTTATATTTTCCAGCTGTGACTAAAGTGTCTCCGTTGCGTCTCCAGGTTGCGTTCCTGGGCCTGACCACAGCAGAGAGGACCAGCCTGACGCATCACCAGAGGAAACTCCCACAATCCATCTCACTGAGACAGAACCCCTACAAGTGAGTTCAGATAGCCCCGCCTTTCTTACTCAGCGTGTCCCTGTAGAGTATGTTGGCAACTTGAAAAATCTGCGTCTCCATCTTAACTGTTTCTATAATTGGTTGCATTTATATACTGTAGCACTTTTCTAAGTACAGTACTCAAAGTGCTTCACGTATCAGCGGAGGGAGGGGGAGGACTCAACTCATCCACCAGCGATGTGGAGCACCCACCTGGATGATGCACGGCAGCCATTTTGCACCAGAACGCTCAGCACACATCAGCTGTCATGAGGACTGAATGTGCCAATGAGATATGGAGGGATGGTTAGGTGGCCATGATGGAAGGAAGGGCCGTGTGGGAATTTAGCAGTGAGTAAGCCCGCCCCCTTCCCTCTGAGGATGCGGAAGTGAATTGAAAAGCTGGAGTTCCTCGAATGGCCACTAGGCGTCGGGGGCAGTAGGCATTCCCTACTGAAATTCCCTACCTAAAATGCCCGACTTTGTAAGATGATTAAACATCTTTCCAGTGAGGGGCGAAACACGGTTTTGGTCTATATAGCTAATTACACCTTTTCATAACAACTGTTGGGGGTAATTTTTTATATAACTCGCCCGTTTTTGAGTAAAATATATGATAGAAAAGGGGGTGATTGACAGATCGCCTGTCCAGTGATCACGCAGCTCGCGGAGCTGCGGCTCTGGGAAACCCCTCTCACGTGAGGTGCGGAAGGACTCAACCCATTCCCTCCCACTCTGCTGACGAAAAATCAAGATGGTGACACCCTCCGTTTGAACTCCGCCAGGAAAGCGAAATTTAAGGGGATAGATACGTCCATATTATTTATGTCTATGGAATTTGGCCAGGGCACCGGGGTTACGCCCCCCAGGGCGCCAGGGTTCCACCCCTACTCTTGACTGACCACTGAGAGTCAGGACCTCGGTTTAACGTCTCATCCGAAGTGCTCGCTCATAGGCCAGAGTCCCTGTCTCTGCCCTGGGGCATTGGAGAGCTTTTCATGAGATCAGAGGGAAGAGCACCTGCTTCTTTCTGGTCCTCCAACACCACTTCCAGCACCATGCGGTCGGTCTCCCATCCAAGAACTGACCAGAGTTAGCTTGGCTTCCCCCTGCAAGCCCGCAATGTGGCGCAGGAGCCATGGCGCCAGCAAACCACCAACTACTGGATTTCATGCTTAGGATTACCTGCCTAGGATGCCTAGGATTACATGCCTAGGATGCCTAGGATTACCTGCACTGAATCACCTGCACCGACTCACAGCCGCGCTGATATACAGTATATCATGTGATTATTGCTTATTGATCGCTGTGTTTTCCCCTGGTCATCTCTCTGTCTGCAGTCTGGGTGTCGTGAGGAACCTGGTGTCCTTCTTCAAGCTGCGCTGTTGCGGACTGTTCAAGCCGGCCGTCATCGACTGGACCCAGCAGTTCCCGCCGGGCCGTGACCAGCACATGTTCGGACCCCCCGACATGGTCTGACCCCCCCCCCCCCCCCCCCCTCCCACAGTGTCAGGGGTCCGATGCTACACAGTGGTTCTGGACCAAAAAGCACAGAGCTTATTTATTTATTTTTGTACTCTTCTGCTCCTGGTGGAGAGAGACCACTCGGCTACAGGGGGAGGGAAGACGAGGCGACGTGTAGTGATTGTTGTGTTCGGTTGCTCTTTGTACAGACTGCTGCTGCCTTATACTTGACCAGAAGAAGTGAAATGAAAAAAACCCACAGATGTTTTAGTTTGGGTGAGTTTAACTCCACGTTTAAAGGCCTAAATTGTATATGAAGTTTTTAATAGATTTTTTTTTTATACATATATATATATATATATATAAATGCGTCAAGCCTATTTTTATCATGGTTTCTGGAGGATGAATCTTTGTAAATGTATGTTTTCTGACTTTTGTAAAAGAGGCATGCGTTTAATAATGAATAACCACTATATGGTACTCTGAAATAGCAATGTTGTGCCAGTCTTTAGGTCTGTTGAATTCAGTCTGGCAGCATCTTGGGTTGTGCGTCTTCTTCTTGTAAAAAATAGTTGCTTGAATTAATGGCGACGAGAACGGCCGTTAACAAAGCTACAGTACGGATATCTGGCGCAACGTTGCGTTATTTGATTCCGTTTCATCCGTTTACAAGCACACGACTTCTGCGTGTCACCGCCCCGATCTGCACGGAGCGAAGCGGATAGAGACTGAGTCTACAATTCTCCAGTCTCCTCTAGCAGAGCAACAGATCATAGAATCACCGATTTGGGTTTTTTTTTTATCATGGAAGGAAGAGACACAACCCAAGATGAAGGTGACCAGACATCCCCGATTTCCGGGTACAGTCCCCCCGTTTTTGGTGACCTGTCTCCAGCTGCACCTGTCCTCCGAAAATATCCTCCTGATTTTCTACTCCTCATGCACAGCTGAAATTACTGTCTTGCTACTCCTCATGCACAGCTGACATTACTGTCTTTCAGAGGCTCCAGCAGGCTCATTTTTAAAGCTAGAGTAAAGATACTTACAGTATATCATATTTGTCCCAGCTGGAAATGTCTCCGATTTTCATTTCAGAAATCTGGTCACCTTAAATACTAGCAGAGTTCAACAACACGTCAGCTGTTTCTCTGTACTAGACTCATGCATGCGGTCTCACAGCAGCTGTTCCCCTTTGAGAAACCTGTGTCCTGCTTTTCCTTTCAGATAGTCCTGTGCTCTGTTGGAAACACAGCATGTAGGCTACTCAGTGTGTGCTAAGGACAGCCTCGTCTCTCAGCAGTGATGATTCACTCTGTGTGCTTTAGCTATGGCCAAGTCACAGCGTTTGTTTTAGGTATTGGGACGTTTTCATCTGATCCATCAGTAACCACAGAGCGCTTTGTGTCATCAGGTCGCTGCACTGGATACTGCAAGAAATAAATGCAAGGATGTTTGTTTGTTTCACTTTGGTTTTTCATGCCTGTGTTCTTTCCATTCACATCTCACCACTCGGAAACACACACGTTTTATTTCTAATAAAACCCTTTTTAGGAATGTTGCCATTGTGACCTGAAAATGCCTGTTCACTGCTCAAGGTTGCCAGGTCAGCCCAATACCAGAAACATGCCTCTGCTCTGCCAAACCATATAAACTGGTCTTAAAGTCCAACAGCATTGCTATCATTGTCAAATGTATTGTAATATCAACAAAGTAACACCATAAATATTTAGGGTGCCAGCATTAAAAGCAGTTTTCCCTAAACAGTTGTTTCACCTACTTATATATAGCTCCTAAAATGGCCTTCGATACAATGTAGATGTAAAATGACATGTTACACAGCTTGTACAGTAGGTGGCGGTATGCACACAATTAAAAGTTGTTAACGCAATTAACGAAGAAGAAGAACACTGGACACCACACTTGACACTGTTCGGGAAGTCTAGACTTGTTTTTTTGACATTGAGCAGCTGTGTTTCTTTTGAAGGAAGGTGAAGCAGGACAACGTGCAGTAACGGAGGGAGTGAAATGTTTGTCTTGGGGGCTGGTCAGCTGCTGAGGCTGTGTGTTCAGGAGCGGATCATCGCCGCTGCTGAAGACTTGTTTCTGCCGCAGCTGGAAAAGGGAAAAGAAACGGAGCTGAGAGCGCTGCTCACCGAGCGGCTGACTGCGGCTGCGCAGGACATTTCTGGGCTGTTGGAGAAAACCATGGCGGAGTACGAAGACAAAGTTCAGTGGCCAGAGCAGGAGAGCTGGTGCCAGAGGAAGCTACTCGATGCCCTTTTGAAATCCCAAGTGAAGCTGCACAGAGCAGGTAAGTCTGCCCCCCCCCCCGCAGGTATGTCTGCCCCCCCCCCCCGCGAGGGCATGACCCGCCCCCCTCTGCCTCTGCCTCTGGCTGACTGTACTCTGGTAGCGTAAAGAGCCTGGTGACGCGAGGTTAGTACTCGGGTGCTTCCCA
This sequence comes from Poromitra crassiceps, assembly GCF_964638095.1. Classification (NCBI taxonomy): domain Eukaryota; kingdom Metazoa; phylum Chordata; class Actinopteri; order Beryciformes; family Melamphaidae; genus Poromitra; species Poromitra crassiceps. The sequence continues at coordinate 16,965,319 of NC_139645.1, read as the reverse complement.
GGCGAGCCAGAAGTCCTCTCAAACGAGCCTAATATGGGTGCGTTCGGAAATAGCCCTCCGAGCGCCCAGAGCGCACTCTGGCACCTGTTAAATTGGGAGCGTTATTCAAAGCCAGTGTTGGCCAAGTTACTTTAAAAATGTAATATACTACACTAGTTAGGCTACTTTCATTTGAAAGTAATATGTTACTTTACAATATTACTGTGTGTGTAGACTGTATTGTAACTTGTTACTTTTTACACTACTTTTGCATTACTTTAACCAAAATAACAGCAGTAGCAGAATGACATCGCCGCCCATCAAAAAAATAAAAAATGCAACCGTTTTGAAGTCAGTGTAAACCGTCCAAGATTCTAAATGTTATCCTTCTCCTTTATTGTCATGTATAGTGGTTATTTGCATAAGAACACACAATTTGATTAGGAAATGATTGTATCTTTATTTAAATATGTGCTTTGATTGATGAAGAAGAAAGTACCTGAATTTGTAACTTATGTTACTTGACAAAGTAACTGGTATAATCTTACTGAAATCGTATTTGTAATAAGTTATATTCATGAGTTACTGCTAAAAGTAATATATTACATGTAATGTGTTACTTTTGTAATGAGTTACGCCCAACACTGTTCAGAGCCCTACACTCAGGGCAGAGTGGCAGAGCGCACTCTCGGCACTCCATCTGAGGGAAGAGAACAGAGGAGAGGAGCTGAGAGAAGATAGCCTCTCCAACAACACTGAAGAATGTTTTCTTCCTTTAGGTGAGCTTCCGCCCATCAGCACCAGCAGCACGGCCCCCACACCGGCGCAATATGTCACCACCTCCTCCCGCCAATCGGGGACAACAGAGATGGTCACAGCCCCGCCCCCCACCCACACTGTGACACCCATCTCTTCAAACCGAGCTGTTGACATCACTCAGCTGCCACGGCCACTTCGACTCACACCCGTTTCTCCTGCTGTGGCGTTCGTCAAAGTTATGAGCTATGGCACTCCGATCATCGTCCAGACTAACGTTACCTCACGAACCACAGAGCCTCTAAAAGTGGACACATGGCTTTGTGCTACCACAAAACAACCTCGACCAAATGCACCTACAAGTACAGTTGCATCGCGGACATCAGGGCTAACCTCCACTGGAACACATCGTCCCCAGCCACAGCAGGCTCCAGTGGATACACTTACTGTCTCTTCCCAGCCTCCCAGCCATACTGCTGCCCTGACTATGGCCTCTCCTCCAGGGTCACCGCAGCAAGGCTCGACCAGCCCCTCTGCACAGGGTATGAAGTCTTGAAAGTTAACCCTTGTGTGTTTCAAGGTTAGGAATATGCCAATCTGAGGAACCCAGAGTCTATTTCGCCACGTAAATGGACTCTGGGACAGCCGTGCCTTTTTTTAGGCTTCCTATACAGCGCAGATCTTCCGCCCGGGGCTTCCACCTCCGCGTAGTGCCGCTCTGTTCTTCTACCGGCGAATATAAGAGTTCCGGTGCCGAACGCTACTGAATATATACAAATTTTGACGTTTAGCATTCAAAATGAAAGCGACGCAATGTATGTTTTTTAAAAAGCTGCATGAATGTAACATACATGTTAACAGTTGGATTTTCAAACCATGTATGTACATAATAACCATCTAGCTATATTCCAAATGGCAAATTTGGTCTGAAAAATCCACAGAGGAGTCTGGAAGTGGGGCAGATTAAATGCACTTTCAATGTAAAATCGTTCACCTCCCGGAAAGAAGCGCCAACATTGGCACAAATACTCCTTGTGGTTATTTTGATTAAAAACTCATTAGCCATGCACAAATCAAGATTGTTCCAAGATGGCCGCCATTTCCAACCCGAAAACACTATTTTGGGGGCAACTTTGGCGAGAGTTGTCCAATATGAATGATCTTGCTATCAAACCATACATTTATGACCAGAGAGAAGCCAGATTTATTCCATGTACATTTCAAAATGGCTGCCATTTCAGCTATTTTTTTACCATAGACTTCACTGTCCAGGGCGATTTTGAGGATTCTGGTGTCAAATGACTTGGTTTTTAACTGGAAAATTCTAAATTATACATCAGAAATCATTTGTATATCTCCTTTAGCCATTTACTCTGCATATATTTTTAAAGTCATGTGAAAATATGCATAAACCACAGTATTTTAGCTAAACTTTTATTAGAAATGTATAGAAATTTTACATTTTATTTTCACAGGGAGCGATTATTTGGTTACAATTGAATACACATAAGCTATAAATAAATAAATAAAGTATATTTGATCTAATAATCTAATCTAATAAATACCCCGTTTATTAATGGACACCTTGCTGTAAAGTAATTACATACATTTTTGCTAAAACAATAAAACACTTTGAAAGAATGAGAGTCAAGGTGGGGACAGGAAATCAATGGGTGGGGTGGGGGTGGGCATCTCCCGAGTGTCCTGCAGGGGGTGCAGGCGAGCGCTGCAGTAGCCCTTGTCACTACAGCTGCTAGGCAGGCTGCACTGCTGATGCCCTGAGTTGCTCACGCTGCTGGTGCTCCGCTCCAAGTCGCCCAGCATCCCCACCACGTTGACGTCCATGGCACACAGGGGACACAGCATTCTGATGGACAAATGGCATACAATGCATTGAAGACATCTGTAACCTTACCATTTGTGTATGAATCGCACAACATCACTTGCTCTGTTTACTTTTCCCGCTGCAGGTCTAAAGCTGAAGCAGAGTGAAATGTTTGTCTTGGGGGCTGGTCAGCTGTGTGTTCAGGAGCGGATCAGTGCCGCTGCTGAAGACGTTCTGCTGCTGCTGGAAAAAGGAAAAGAAACGGAGCTGAGAGCGCTGCTCACCGAGCGGCTGACTGCGGCTGCGCGGGACATTTTCGGGCTGTTTGAGAAAACAATAGCGGAGTACGAAGACAAAGTTCAGCAGCCAGAGCAGGAGATCCTCCGCCAGAGGGAGCTGCCCCATGTCCTGTTGCAACCCCAAGTGAAGCTGCACAGAGCAGGTTAGTCCGTTTAACAAGTCATGGAGGACTGCTAATTATTTTTACGCCTCCGCCGGCCGTAGCCAGGTCGGAGACATGGTTTCGGCTTGTACATCTGTCCGTACATTCGATTCTCGTTAACGATATATCTCAGGAACGCCTTGATGGAATTGCTTCAGATTTGGCTCAAACATCCACTTGGACTCAATGATGAACTGGTTAGATTTTGGTGGTCAGAGGTCAAAGTTCAAGGTCACGGTGACCTCATGACCGCCATTCAAGCATTCCTTCCTTTCTTTCTTGTCGCGCAGCGCGTCATCCTCATTAGGTCAGGTCTCATTTGATTTCCCCCGCCTTTTCTGAAGAAACTCAAGCAAAGTTTCTCATGCTCGCTGCTCGGGCCAGTTTCTCATGCTCGCTGCTCGGGCCATCACCATTTAATTACCTCGTGTGTGTGTGTGTTGTGGGCGCAGGGCTGAGGAAAGGTGCAGGCTGGCAGCTCCGTAGTCCACACAGACAGACCATGCCAAATTGCGCGCAAATAGTCTCTCACTCTCTCGTTCTCTCTCTCTCTCTCTCTCCCTTCTCTCTGCCGCTTCCTCGTGGCCCGGCAGTAAATGCTTTGAGAACCGGCACCAGTCCCCGGCCCGGCGGTTGGGGATCCCTGGCTTAATACATTCCCCTGGCTGGCAAAGTTGTCGCAACACTTATTCACGTTTCTCCGTGTAGTGCGGCGCATATGTTTCAGCGGATGACCGTCTGTCACCAGGCAGCAAGTTATCCGAAGTGGCATGTGTTGTAACGGTAAAGACTAACTTTTTCAACTTGTTACTTTTCAATCGTGAACGTAACGCTGCTCAATGTGCGGTCAGAGACTTCATTGAAGAGGATGACAATTAAATGTGAAGATAGCCTACACAATACACAGCACATCGCCTGCATGAGTTATTTAAGAAATAGATTGTATATAGCTTATTTTTCTTTTACCGTGCAACAAACTTTTTTAAGTACTTAGGGTAGGCTAAAGTAAACTTTTTTTAACTGATTGACTGATCATTTTAATTGATTAAAGTTTAAACGTTCGGTTATCGGTTAAAGCGGTTATCGGTTGACATCCCTGGAGACCTTAAATTGGTTTGATTGGAATTATATTTGTTTTATGTTCACTCTTTGTGTATGTGTTTCTGTCTTCCCTCCAGATCTCCAGCAGCAGGAGCGGTCTACCAGTCTGGACCAGGAGGACCCAGAGCCCCCACACGTTAAAGAGGAACAGGAGGAACTCTGGATCATGCAGGAGGGAGAGCAGCTTCAGGAGGACCCAGCGCCCCCACACATTAAAGAGGAACAGGAGGAACTCTGGACCACCAGTCAGGAGGGAGAGCAGCTTCAGGAGGACCCAGCACCCCCACACGTTAAAGAGGAACAGGAGGAACTCTGGACCACCAGTCAGGAGGGAGAGCAGCTTCAGGAGGACCCAGCACCCCCACACGTTAAAGAGGAACAGGAGGAACTCTGGACCACCAGTCAGGAGGGAGAGCAGCTTCAGGAGGACCCAGCGCCCCCACACATTAAAGAGGAACAGGAGGAACTCTGGACCAGTCAGGGGGGAGGACAGCTTCAAGGGCTGGAGGAGGCCCATATCACCAAGTTCCTATCCACTCCTGTCCCTGTGAAGAGTGAAGATGATGAAGTGAAACCTCGGTCCTCACAGCTTCATCAAAGCCAAACTGAGGAGAACAGAGAGGCAGAGACTCTAGCCAGCAGCTCAACTGGACAGATAAACACTGAAGCTGATGGAGAGGACTGTCAAGTATCAGAACCAGCCAGGAACTTGGATCCAGCGACTTCAGACTCTTCTCAACCTGAGACTGTAGACAGTGATGATGATTGGAAGGAGCATTCTGAACCTGAGACTGAAGACAGTGATGATGACTGGAAGGAGACTAGAGAACCTCAGTCAGGTTTAGACTCACAGAAAAACAATGAAGTCCTTGTACGACAAAGGAGATCTCAGACCGTGAAGAAACACTTTAGTTGCTCAGAATGTGGGACCAAATTTGGTCAAAAAAGTCAATTGAACAGACACATGACAATACACACACAGGAGAAACCATTTAGGTGCTCAGCCTCAGACTGTACTAAAAGTTTTGCCCTTAAAGAGACATTGAAGAGACACATGACAAGCCACACGGAGGAGAAACCATTTAGGTGCCCAGACTGTGGGGATTCCTTTTGTAGTAAATACTACTTGCAGATACACATGTCAAAGCATACAGGGGGAAAACCTCATAGTTGCTCAGAATGTGGTGCAAGATTCAGAGAAAGGAGAGCATTAATGTCACACATGACGATTCATACAGCTTTGTTTTACAGCTGCTCAGTTTGTTCTCAAAGTTTTTACAGCTGCTCAGTTTGTTCTCAAAGTTTTGCTCGGAAAGATACATTGGTCAAACACATGAGAACTCACACAGGGGAGAAACCGTACAGTTGTAGTGTATGTGGTAAAAGATTTGGTCAGAAATTCAGTATGACATCACACATGAGACACCACACAGAGGAGAAAACTCATAGTTGCTCAGACTGTGGTGCAAGATTCTGGAAGAGGGCAAGCTTAAAGCAACACATGGGCATTCATACAGGGGAAAAACCTTTCAGCTGTTCAGTTTGTAAAAACACATTTCGCATCGAAGAATATATGGTTATGCATATGAAAATCCACACAGGGGAAAAACCGTACAGCTGCTCAGTCTGTAACAAAAGTTACAGGCAAAAAGGGACATTGACCGTACACATGAGAATCCATACTCGAGAGAAACCGTTTAGCTGCTCAGTCTGTAACAAAAGTTACAGTCTAAAAGGGACGTTGACCGTACACATGAGAATCCATACTCGAGAGAAACCGTTTAGCTGCTCAACCTGTGGGAAAGGTTTTGATAGAACAGGACAGTTGAAATGCCACATGAGAAGCCACACAGGAGAGAGAGAAAAACGTACAGCTGCTGCTCAGCCTGTAACAAAAGAGGGGCGTTAATCATGAAAATCCATACCGGTGACAAACCGTACATTTGCAGTGTTTGCAGGAGAAGTTTTAGTCAGAGGATAGGTATAAGAAAACGTGTTGTGGTGAGAGCAGCAGCAAGTCAAGCTGCTCAGCTGCTGGTTGAGCTTAACAAGCGTGATACAGATTGTCCATCTTTCAGGAGGTGTTTTTTGTGTTTTTTCTGTTGAATGAAATATACCTTTTCTAAGTGGGTATATTCTGTCTTCTGCCTGTTTCTATGATAGCCCTACCGCCATCTAGTGGTCAATTATAGCTCCTACATTTATATTGAAACATTCTTACAAGACATAGGACGAATCAGCGTGACATCACTGCCACCCAAAAATACCTAACCCTGCGGCAGTTAACTAGTATGAGTTGTGCCAAACAAACGTTAATATCTTAAGAAGTATACATCACATCGCTTATATTTTGACATTCTGAGTGAGATCAGAAGTAGCTCAAGAGTTTGATGTATAATATATGCATGTCCTGTTAAAGTTGTGTGAACTGTCGCACTTTTTAAATTGGAAACACGATTCAGCCGGCTAGAGTCAGACACTCAAGCCTCCCAAAGCTCAGGCTCCATAGGGTTCCATTGCCATTGCCACCCAGTGACGCGGTTTGTTTACCAAAATGCTGCTCGGCTGATCCCTTGTATATATGATAAAACTTTTCAAGTGTCGTTTCATATTAATTCCTTTGGTAGAATCATATAGCTCTCATAATTACTTGTATTGACTTTTAACCAAATATTAAACAAAAACGTTATTGGATGTGTTTTAATTATGTTGATGTACTTTGATCAATAACAAGTCATTGTTAATGAACTTATTGAATTAAGCAGGAACTACCTACCTTCAAACCTACACCAACTGCCTGGCGCTACCAGGTTAGCGCTCAGACTATGGCTGTTTAGCTCTTAGGACACAATCTGTCCTTAAGGGGACATTGAGGTGTAAAATAGTACTTTTTTGTATTATTTTTTTTACTCTTTAGTAACTTCATCTCTCATTATGGGTACCAGCATTTCATTCTTACTCAGAATTTTAATGCCTCAAATGCCAGTTACAGTACAGTACCATACAGTAACTAGAACGACCGCAACGCAGACTTATGCCTCCGCCATTAGTTCATTCTTGAGTCCAAGTGGATGTTGGAGCCAAATTGGAAGAAATTGCATCAAGGCGTTTCTGTGCAGAATTGGATATTTGAGCCAAATGTGAAGAAATTTAGTCAATGTGTTACTGAGATATGGCGTTACCGAGCTTGAAAATGGCATTTGTTAGGTCACTGTGACCTTGACCTTTGACCTTTGATAACCAAAATGGAATCAGTTCATCCTTGAGCCTAAGTGAATGTTTAAAGCGAATCTGATGAAATTCCGTGCAGGCGTTCCTCAGATATCGCGTTAACAAGCTTGAAAATGGCGTTTGAGAGGTCACAGTGACCTTGACCTTTGACCTTTGACCACCAAAATCTAATCAGATCATCCTTGAGCCTAAGTGAATGTTTAAGGTGAATCTGATGAAATTCCGTCCAGGCATTCCTCAGATATCGCGTTAACAAGCTTGAAAATGGCGTGCGAGAGGTCACAGTGACCTTGACCTTTGACCACCAAAATCTAATCAGATCATCCTTGAGCCTAAGTGAATGTTTAAGGCGAATCTGATGAAATTCCGTCCAGGCGTTCCTCAGATATCGCGTTAACAAGCTTGAAAATGGCGTTCGAGAGGTCACAGTGACCTTGACCTTTGACCTTTGACCACCAAAATCGAATCAGATCATCCTTGAGCCTAAGTGAATGTTTAAGGCGAATCTGATGAAATTCCGCCCAGGCGTTCCTCAGATATCGCGTTAACAAGCTTGAAAATGGTGTTCGAGAGGTCACAGTGACCTTGACCTTTGACCTTTGACCACCAAAATCTAATCAGATCATCCTTGAACCTAAGTGAATGTTTAAGGCGAATCTGATGAAATTCCGTCCAGGCGTTCCTCAGATATCGCGTTAACAAGCTTGAAAATGGCGTTCGAGAGGTCACAGTGACCTTGACCTTTGACCTTTGACCACCAAAATCGAATCAGATCATCCTTGAGCCTAAGTGAATGTTTAAGGCGAATCTGATGAAATTCCGCCCAGGCGTTCCTCAGATATCGCGTTAACAAGCTTGAAAATGGTGTTCGAGAGGTCACAGTGACCTTGACCTTTGACCTTTGACCACCAAAATCTAATCAGATCATCCTTGAACCTAAGTGAATGTTTAAGGCGAATCTGATGAAATTCCGTCCAGGCGTTCCTCAGATATCGCGTTAACAAGCTTGAAAATGGCGTTCGAGAGGTCACAGTGACCTTGACCTTTGACCTTTGACCACCAAAATCTAATCAGATCATCCTTGAGCCTAAGTGAATGTTTAAGGCGAATCTGATGAAATTCCGTCCAGGCGTTCCTCAGATATCGCGTTAACAAACATCCGTACGGACGGACCTCCGTACGGACGGCCGGCCGTACGTACGTACGGACGGACAACCCGGATCCATAATGCCTTCGGCCTGGCTTCGCCGGCGGAGGCATAAAAAGTACAGTAGAAAACACAAAAAGTGCTCTGTTGAAAACAGCATGTACTCAGTGTGTGCTAAGGACAGCCTTGTCTCTCAGCAGTGATGCTTCACTCTGTGTGTTTTAGGTATGGCCAAGTCACACATTATAGGCTTGTTCTCTGTAAACTCCTTTAATTGAAGTGCTAGTGTGCTACATAAACTTTACTTGATTTTTTTTTAGAAGGCAAACATTTCTTGCATTTGTAGTCATATGACATGAAAAATTACTTCTTAAACTTGTTAGATAAGATTTCCCGCAACAATATAAATATATTTAACAATAATTACCAAAACATGGAACCTTTTTATTATCAAAATCCCATTCCTACTAAATGGAAAACGTCCATCCATCTTCAACCGCATCTGGGATCAGGGTCACGGAGGTCGCAGCTCCACCTTATTGCCCTACCTATTTGAGCAGCTTGCAGGGGGTACGTGAAAAGATTGAGTTTCCAAAAGGCACAGATGAGATAAGACAACATGGAAAAAGTTCAGTAAATTGATTTCAAGTTTGCAGAAACAAATTCTCTTCTGTAGCATGTAAAATAACAGCGCTACTATTTAACTGGCTTCAAAATAGCACAAGTAATCATCCCCTCATTCACAAGTGTCATAATAATTATATTTTATGCACCAAAGGAGCTTCAATTGAGACATCTGAAATAGACGTTGTCAATCATGATGTGATTCCACGTCAAAATGTGGTCTTGCATGGATATTTTTTTACAATTTTGAAACCCTCATTTTTTCCCCCCAGCTTTAAACCAATGTATATATATGTATATGGCTTTTGATTAGTGTTGCTGAAGGATTCTGGGCAAAATCTCCACATTTGAGAGTAAACTGTTAATATTCTACACTATAACTTTCATGCAGCGAGAGAGCCCTTAGGAGTTGAAACCTACTTTTGCAGTTGAGTCTGCCAATTGGCTGATTTTGGTTCCGATGACATCACAGAAGAACCCTTTCCCACCCAGAGTCCTGAGAGTCCAGAAATTGTGTTTAAAATGCATGTATCAAATTAAATACAGCTGACATATAAGGTCACAAAATCTGCATTGGCAATGTTCTTTGGTGTTAATTTGTCAGAAGGTCCAATAAATACTCAATACAATAATAATTGTGGGGTACGGTTGGCGCAGTCGGTAGCGCTTTCGCCTCACAGTTAGAAGGTCCTGAGTTCGATTCTCGCCTGGGACACTGTGAGCGCTGTGGTTGTGTTCCCCCCCATATCTTCAGTGCCTACTGCCCAGGTGGGTTATCTCGTCGTAAGGGCCTTTCTCTCTGTGTGGAGTTTGCATGTTCTCCCCGTACCCCCCAGGGGGTTCCTCCGGATATAACCCCCCCACTAAAAACATGCAGAAGATCAGATTGTCATCGTCATCCGACCAGTGACGACAACATCCGAAGTTGATCCCCGGGCGCTGGAAAGAAAAAGCGACCACTGCTCCTGGCCTGCCCCTCGGAGGAAAAGGACATGCCTGGATGGGTTAAATGCAGAGGACAAATTTCACCGGCCACCGTCAGCATGAGTGTGTGTTGTGGCCGCATGCATGTGTTGAAGTGTTCGTGTGACAATAAAGACGGGCTTGTCCGGGCTTGTCTGTCTGAAATCGTGTAATTTCTGGCAATTTGATATTTGATTGAATTAAATTTCTCTTCAATGTATCCAACTAGCTGAAGCCAAAGAGGTTTTATGCTTGTGTATCATAAACAATATCCAGTGTAAAACTCTGCACTGCCTCTTCATAAAAAAAAAAAAATAATAACAAAAACACACAGTGAGCCAAAAACCATAAACGCATCACTCAGTTGTCCAACATGGCAGCATTCCCCAGTCCAAATCCTTTTGGGCCAAAGTTTTTGGCGTAGCAAACTGTTAGAGAGAGAGAGACACAGAGAAGACAGTGTGAAGTAGGCCACACACACACAACACACACACACACACACACACACACACACACACACACACACACACACACACACACACAATGACTGAGTTACAGTAACGTGTCATTTGTTACTTAGGGGTTAGGGTTAAGCATGTAGTTGGAAGCGTTCGGGCATTAATGTAGTCAATGGAAATTTCGTACAAGTATAGTGATACAATCACTATACTATACACACAAAAACAATGTGTGTGTGTGTGTGTGTGTGTGTGTGTGTGTGTGTGTGTGTGTGTGTGTGCGTGTGTGTGTGTGCGTGTGTGTGTGTGTGTACCTTTACAGTACAGCTCTCCATCCTTGTCTGTCACTGTGGCCGAATCCAGGCTCTTTCCACACAAGGCACAGCGGAAACAGGTTTTGTGCCAAGGCTACACATACACACAAACACACACACACAAACACACACACACACACACACACACACACACACACACACACCATACATTGTATTACACAATACCTGTTGGCAACAGCATCATCTGAACGTCTATCATTATACCTTTAAAAAATAACAGTCATATAAAAAATACTAAAACCAAAACTGGAGCGAAATTAAAACTAAACTATAAATCTGTATAAAACGAACCTGAAATTATTTTGTTTTGTGTGTGTGTGTGTGTGTGTGTGTGTGTGTGTGTGTGTGTGTGTGTGCGTGTGTGTGCGTGTGTGTGCGTGTGTGTGCGTGTGTGTGTGTGTGTGTGTGTGTGTGTAAATTCTTTAATATTTATACTATTGATAAACAGGGTGTAGGGTACGGGTACGCACATCCAAAAAGACTTATTCAGGTGCTGGATCAAAACCTCAATCTGAAGTGAACAAACAAAAGAAGTTCACACTGTGGTAGCTCCCAGTAAATTTAATGTGCAGAAGTTTGGTAACGTGCGAGCGAACCCAACGGAGCCGGATTTTTGAATGAGGTAAATAGGGCCGACTAAATAGGCAAAAATGGCTAATTAGTGGCAAAAATGCCTCAACACAGGTTCAGCACCATGGAGACCCCCCCCCCCTTCCCCGATTTTTTAGCCCATTTTTATCCCTCATTAGTGCTAATTTTAATTTATTCATCCTGGTTGCTGCTCCACCCTCTGCCGATCTGGGGAGAGCCGAAACTGGCTCCATGCTTCCTCCGAGACATGGGCAGTTAGCCAGCCGCTTCTTTTCACCTGACAGGGGAAGCTTCACCGGTAGGACATAGCACGTGGGAGGTTCACGCTATTCCAACCAGTTCCCCTCCCTCCGAACAGGCACCCCCGAACGACCAGAGGAGGCACCACATTAGCAACCAGGATATTGCATGTTTTTGGTGAAGGGGGTTCCTATATGAAGGAAACCCCCGGGAGGCACGGGGAGAACATGCAAACTCCACACAGAAAGGCCCTTTTGACGACCCCACCCGGGCGGTGGGCACTCGAGGACATGCGGACGGGCACGCATTCCTTCAGCGTTCACAGCGTCCCAGGTGGGAATCGAACCCAGGGCCTTGGAGCTGTGAGGCGACAGCGCTTACCACTGCACCACCGTACCCCCCAAATTTTGTTAAAATATATTATAAATTGTATGAGGTATTTTGTATCACCTAAAAAAGGTAATAAAAAGACTGAAAAACATGACATGAAAACATGAAAATTACATCAAAATGTCAAACTATATATAAAAAAGAGAGCAGCAGTGTGTCCTCCTCACCTTGCCGGCTCCCATCACCTTCTCGGCTGCGTACACGGCTTTGGAGCAGCGGGGGCAGCGGTCCGACCCGCCGAACTTCTGCCCGAATTGACTGGGACTGCAGTTAGCGGCAGGCGGACGCTGTTTGGACCTGCAACAAGAGGACACAAGTGACTGCGAGGTTCCATCTGTTATTGTGTTCAAATGAGAAAAGGCTTTAGCCGCCGTTCACACAGGACGTCGAAGCAACGCTCAACCTAAGCTCTACACCTACGCTGAACCCACAAGTTTCATTTAGGCGTCCTCGTTAACAGGCGAGGCCGTTCACACCACCCGCACGCGTGTGTCACGCTGAAGCCTCGCCGAGGCCACGCTCACGCCACGCTCCAGCGATCGTTCAGGATTCACGCCTATTCTCCAAGCGAAGCCAGGCATGAAGTCAATGGGAGTTGTGGGAGGGTTCAATGCATGCCGAGGAGGCGCTGAGGAAAAGTGAAGGCTTCTTGTGTGAACGGTTAGGCGTCCGTTCAGCTCCTTGTGCCTGCTTCAAGCTTCAGTTCTACTTATGTTCGGCGTCCCGTGTGAACAAGGGCTTAGGCGACACTGACAGTTCGGCTGGACCTCTCTGCCTCTCTAGCGACACCTATCTGTAATAATCAACTCTTTCACCCAGCCAAGGTTGATGGAGCATTTGCCTCATGGCGTAGACAAGGCGCTTCCTGCTTTAGGCCATTTCTATGTTGACGGTTTCAAACCGTCAGCTGCGTCGGGTCACATGTCCGGGGAGCCGCACGCCAGCCGTGCCGGCAGGCTCGCAACCCTGGGCGAGGGCTTTGACGCTGTAGCATGTTTCGCGCATGATCGCTTCATACAGAAGCTATTCCAATGGGTCACGTCAAAATGGCCACCGCTTCAACCACCCTGGAACCCTGATTTTAATCGAAATGACCGTTTGATCATTCAGAATCAGAATCAGAATCAGAAAGACTTTAATGATGCCCGGGGGGAAATTGGGACAAGTTACAGCTGCTCGCACTCAGGCATGAATATCCACATAACACCCATAGCATAACACAGTATCACACAGTATCTCCCTAAACGTAAACAGTCAATACAATAAAGTAAAATGCAGTAAAATGCAATAGAGTAAACTAAAATAAAGTAGAGTACGGTAAGTAGAATAAAGTAGAATAAAGTAGAATGTACAGTACGTGTCAAATTGCAGTTATTGCACACTGGAATTATATTAAGTCAGCTTGCACATTACATGTGGCTTAGCTAAGGCACAGTTAACCTATCGGCTGACTTGGTGTCTCCGAGGTGCTCTTCTAAGTGAGGCGTTAAAGAGTCCAATGGCCACAGGCAGGAATGATTTCCTGTGCCTCTCTGTGTTGCATCTGGGTGGGATCAGCCTCTCACTGAACGTTCAGTTCAGTCTTTAGACAGATTTGATTTGGGGGTTTATTTAAGCCTACTCCTTAGACCAATAATGGCTCCAAAGCTGATCCCGGCGGTCTAACCCAGTGCGAAGACTTACTCATGATGAGGCTGCAGGTCTACATTGAGTCGAGGAGGGTCCGAGCTCAGCGCCCCGGCTCCTTGCCCGTATCCGTAGCCTTTTGGCCCATATTTCTTGCCGTAGCAGGATTTGCAGTAGATCTCAGATTCATGTGCTGCAACCGTGGTACTGTCCAGTCCCTTCCTGCAGCTCACTGCAGACGAAACACAGCACGCGCACACACACACACACACACACACACACACACACACACACACACACACACAGAGAACAAGTGGATAGTACTCAAGTAAAAGTACTCGAGTACATGTAGCCTACTTGAGTAGTTTTGTTGTTGTTGAGGATTTGTACTTCTTAAGTCTTTATATAATGCTATACTTTTACTCTTACTTGAGTCATTTTAATAATAGATTTTCTACTTGAGTAATTTCCTGGACTAGTACTCACTGAAGTAACAATACTTGTACTTGAGTAGGATTTGTTAGTACTCTTTCCACCTCTTTATCCATTGAATGTTGGGTCGGGTGAAATGCTTCCTGTTGTTCAGGCTCTTCAGAGTGGCACGGTGGACTATCAGAAGCTAATAAAAGCTCCCACCTACCTAGCTTTGTCAGTCAACAGTGGCGTTGCGTTAGTCAGATGTTAGCCAGATGTCTTGTGTTGCTATTTCTGGGAGACGAGGAGAGAGCTGGTCGAAGGTTTGGGTAAGATGAACACTTAACAGATGGATGAGCTCATCTCCCTGCAGGACAATCCACCAGTCAGCAGACTCTCATGCATCCAGGCCCCAGATAGGGAGTGACTGAGGTAGCGAACCATCTCCGTCCCCTGGCTCAGCCGCTCTGGAGCTGTGAGCTCTGCTTAAAAGCCTTGGCTCCATCACAAGACAACCACAACCAGACCAGAAGGTCCAGCCAAGCCAGAGTAAAGCACCAGAATCATTATAAGAAAACTATGGAAGCCCTGAGAGTCTGATCTTAGAGGGAAACCAACGTACCAAAAGTTACCAAAAAACCAAAGTTTAAAAAGAGATAGGTGCTGCTGGTGCTTGTATAGGCTGCTCTGCTCCGTTCCTCCACTGTCTCCTCCGGTCGTCCACTACACCCGCTGCAGAGCTGAGCGTTCTGGAAGGTGGATCCTTCTCTGTGGGGCCCATAGGGTTTCTACTGTTCCTAATGAGGTTTGCACAGAGACTTTTCCTTGTTCTCACCGAGGATCTAATTGTGAACAAACACAGACGTCCTGCATCTAAACGAGCTAATTTGACGAATTTAATATTCAATGTGTTTTCTTATTGTTGACACTAAACTTTTTTTGTTTTGTGTCATAATTCTGAGACTTTGGGTTAGTGTTCGACTTAATCCAACTGTGGAGTGCGTTCATGTAAACTTCCAAGCAGGAAATTATTTTTTTCCGATATAACCATGTATCCCAGCCAGGGATACTCAACTTGCTTTGCCCGGGGGCTACTTTCGTGTAATGATAGAAGGCCAGGGGCCAGTTAATAAACAATATACATTTTTCTGTAGCGGGTTGTAGGTTTTTGGGGTGTCAGCCAGAGTTTAGTCTGACAATGTTGTGCACACCGGATAGTTAATTAGGTTAAGTTAGTTAGGTTAAGTACAGTGCCTGGGTAGCGAGCAGACGGCGGTATTTAACAATTTAGCAGCTAAATCATAGATTATTGAAAGATATTCCATATTCCAGACTGAAATGCTATAACAGAAGTGGAGTATTGGCCAGAATGACATGAACATTTGGACACTTATTCAGCGGGTATCTTGCATATTGCAATTTTCTTTTTTTTTTCTTTTTTGCAATTCCATCACGGGCCACACAGTTAGAAGTTAGACACAGGCACACAGTTAGACACAGTTAGTTAGACACAGGCCACACACACGGGCCACACATCACGGGCCACACAGCAAGTTGAGTATCACTGATGTATCCAATACACATCATACTATAAAAGCAAGGAATCTCTGTATGTGAGTGTGTGTCCGCAATCTTGAGAAACATTCGTCCGATTCAACAGTAGTGAAAGTTGTACTAAATACTGTTTATTAGCACTTTTGTCTTATTTAACGTGTGTCTCATTAAATCAGTCATACACACAATACTGTCTAGCTTCTATCTGCCACAAAATGAGTTGTTATCAACTGGTATTGCTAACAACGGTTAGCCTGGCTGGAGCTAACCCTGGCTGGTTTCCCCACTGTTTCACTGGAATGCAGTCATCTCAGGTGTGACGTCACTCAACTGGGATATTCCTAGTTCCCAATACAAATGGCATGCGCCATTAGTTTGTGTATAGCTCGCCACGCCTCTCTGTAGTGACGTGAGAGGTGTAACAGTTTGGACAGTGAACTCACTGCAGATGAAGCAGGTCTTATGGAAGCTCCTTCCGTTACACTGGATCTCCTCTGCGTGGTACACCGTCTTCTCACAGGCGCCACACTTGCTGCCTCCACCCCAGTTTGGCATCTGAGGCAACAGACATGAAAGGAAGAAACCTCAAACCTTTGATCTAAGTAAAAGCAGAAATAACACATAGAAAAAGTGACTTGATTGAAAGTATAGGCCTATAAGTAGCAGTAAAATGTATCAAAAAGTAAAAGTCTCATTCTTTCAGTGTTAATTGTTGATGCATTAATCTATGAGAAGTATTTTAATGTTGTAGATTGAATTGCTCCATATAGCCTTAAGTGGTTCCCAAACTGGGGTACATGTACCCCTCATAAGGTTTATCCGCATGGCAAACAAAGAAACAAGATACACAAGACAATGAATTTGAAGTTGCAGAGGATAACAGCATATAAATGGCCTGATTATAAACCAGTTTATTTTTTCTATTATATTATGCTATTGCTATTCTATGTGTGCTTCCCTGCTATTATATTATCCCACTCAACTAACAGAGCAATGCTTTAACACAAAGGGAAAATCGGTCCTTACCTTCAATCCAAGCTTGCACTCTTAACTGTTGTTAACGGGCAGTGAACAGTGAAGTAAAGGCTCCTGAACGCAGCCTAAATAGCGTTCACCTCCATCACCACAGCTCAGCTCGATGACACTTCAGGGAAACAATCCTCCTAAAATAACTTGTGACAGAGCTGAGCTGTCCGACCCGACCCCACGCAGCAGCTCAGCAAACATTTGTCGTGGATTTAAGGAGACCCTGGAAAGTCCAGCTATCACTAAACTAAGTGACAGCTGCATGTGGGAATGAGGCGCTCACCGCATTATAGGATTGTGTTCAGAAATAACTGGATCTGAAAGCATGAAATGAACGTCTGGACATCCTAATACAGTTTCAGTAGGGATGCACGATATATCGGCAGTCATATCGGTATCGGCCGACGTTACATATCGGCACCAGTCCGATGTTAAAGGAACACTCTGCCCATTTTCAACCAGCTTTGTATCATTAGAAATCATCAGAAAACTGTAAACTGTTTTGAAGTCTGTCATTTAATTTGACAGTTATTGAGTGTTAAAGTGTGGACCAGTGACATCACTGGTCCACACTAACTCAAATTAATAACTCATTAACTCAAATCAACTCTCAATAACTGTCAAACTAGACGAATGACTTCAAAACCGTTTACAGTTTGATGATATACTACTGATGTTCTAATGATACAAAGCTGGTTGAAAATGGGCGGAGTGTTCCTTTAATATCGGTTATCGGCATCAGCCAAACTTTTCACATTGAGAGAAAACAATGCGGTATATCTATGATTTATGGGTGCTTCCAAATGTGTTGGAAATAAAGAAAGACCTAATTTTTCAAATCCAGTGTTTACATGTGTTTTTCTGTATCAAATTTGACTCATGAAAGTGTGTTTTTATACAGATCATATCGACATTGGTAAATATCGTTTATCGGCCAAAGCAGCAATGTTAATATCGGTTATCGACCATAACAGCAATGTTAATATCAGTTATCGGTATGGGCCACAATTTTCATATCGGTGCATCCCTAAGTTTCAGTAACAATTATGGACAGTGACCAAGAAAGCCAGAAAGGGGGCAAAAGTAATGGAACAACTCTAATGTGAAATTAAAATAGACAATATTTTTCGATAAACAGTATTAAACATTTATTTATCATTTCCCATCTAGTATGACATCTGAAATGAAGGTCATTTCTTATAAATTAAGCTCCTCAACATGTCTGATTATTAGTCTTAGAATCCATCACAAATATTCATCTTAACAATTCCACTTTTAAAGGGTAACAGTTAACATGTACATATGTGCAAAAGCTGTAAGCTTCATACTAGATTTGTACTTTACAGACAAAAGTCATCGATCAACAATACGTTTCCAATTCAACCTTTCTTTCAGTCATCAACTTCCCATTTCTTTTAGGCTGAGGTGATTTTGTTGCTCCTCTCTATGGCACAGATGCGACATTCACTATGCTTTGTCAACATGAAGAGTAAAAAAAAACAAAAAACGATTTCAGTATTTTTTGGCATTCACATCACCCACATTGGCAGAAATCACTCAAAACTATTCAGAAAAATAACCCTCCACCAGTTGGTGGTAGTCCTCCGGAACGCAGTTACAGATGATGATATAATAGGGTGGTGTTGTCCATCAGGATGTGGTGAACCGGGTTTGAAACGGTCCCTTATTTCTGTGTGTCCGCGGCTGCTGTCAGCATCGCATCGCTGTGATGGGGAAGACGCCGGTGAAAAGTCAAGTCCGTTCCTCTAGCTTCCACACACCCAACCGAGGTCAAGGGAAAAAAAACCGAATGTAAACACCAAAAAGACACAAACATCTCTTAATGAAAACACCAAAAAGAGACAAACATCACCCACATACACACACACACACACACACACACTGCTGTACGCTGCGTCACAGACTCAGGACTCCTCTGTGCTGCTGACGTCCAGCTTCCTCTGGGGGATGTAAAGGTTTTTCGGCGCCGTGTGTCCGGTGCCGGTGGTGACCACGGCAGCCAGGGGCGACAGGGAGACGGGGGTGTGGAAGAAGCTGTGCGGGGGGTGGCCCGCCCCTTTGGGCGTGGTCATCAAAGGCTGCAGCCACACACAGACAGACATTGTGAAGGTCAACTCAAACATCTCATTTGTGATCATTACAGCAGAATAAAATGGACCTAATATCTCGTTATTATAATAGAGCGCGCGCCGCCGGGGTTTTTGGGCCCCATGAAAGGATACCATACGATACGGTATCCTTTCACTCAAAATCATTCAGTTAAGTGGCCCTATTTTGGGATCAAAAAGGTGACTAGTTTGCATCCCTGCATATCGGGCCCACGGCGGTGGAAACTTTTGAAGCCGATTTAGAGGAATATCTCATTTTCAATTAATATTCAGATTAGACTATTGTAATGTCATTATTTGCCCTTTCTCACTCACCTCCATATCATCTATACCAGCTCTCTCTGCCCTGTTGAATCATCTCTCTCTCTCTCTCTCTCTCTCTCTCTCTCCCTCTTTGCTCTGAATACCCCAGAGTGAACAAAGAAATATTATCAGTCAACTAATGACTTCGAAAGAATATTGATACACATATATGGAGTCCAACAGGAGTCTGTTATTATAGACTGTTGTAGGCCAGGGACAACTGATTTAGTATGGCTTGAGAAAAAAATCCCTGCATTGATTAAATATTGGCTAGAAGAGGAGCGAAATGTGTAACAGCCTATTTCACTATATGGACCAACAGCTTAATTTCCAGTAGGCTATACGAAAGTTGAATAACATTCACTAGGACAGTTCTATGGTTAGGACAAGACAAGAGTGTCACTATAAACTCTCAGACCCTGTAAGACAGTCCACTGAGTAGGAAATGATTATGTAGGCCTAGTATAGTATAGCCATCAGAGGAAAAAAATAAAAATAAAAGGCTTCTTGGTAGGGGTGTCACGATACACTCAGTTCACGATACACTCAGTTCACGATACGATACGATACACGATATTGGGTTCACGATAACGATACGATACGATATTTTAACAATATTTTTTTGCGATCGATTTGTAAGTTGAGGGGGCATCCTCCACGCTAATTTGAGTAATTTCACCATTTTCATCCTCCGTGTCTGTAACGTCCCTCGTCTGTACAAACAAAGCAATGAAAAGGAGAGCGAGCATGCAATCAGATGCAGATCAGTGCCACCATGTTCAGCTTCTTTTTCTCGCGATATGAGATTTCATCTCAACGATACATATTGTCACGTTTTGATATCGCGATATATTATGGGACGATATATTGTGACATCCCTACTTCTTGGAGATTTGGACAATATCACAGCATCATGTTCCATTGAACCATTTTATGAAAAGCGAAGGGGGAGGGGGGTGGATGTTTTGGGTGTGTGCCAAAATACAATAAAAATAAACCATTAGTTTTATTAGTACCTTGTCAATAAAATATTCTATTAATGATGATAGTCTTCAACTTTTTTTTTAGGGCCCCTGTCAGTCAAGGGCCCTTGGAATCATCCACCTCCCCCCCCTCCCCCCTTAAAGCGCCCCTGCGTGCGAGGCATGCTAGAGATGAGCGTGCCACGCGCATGCCTCATGATACATATTGTCGCATTTTTGTATTGCGCGATATATTGAATGTCGATGATGAGACAGGACATCCCCGGTGTTTTGATTTACCTGTTGAACACTGATGAGGGTGAGCGGCTGGCCGGCCACAGACTGCTGGAGGGCGACGGGGGACATGGGCTTGACGAACACCATGCCCCGGTGCTGCTGCTGGCCGGGCGCGGCGTGGCCTCGCTCCGGAGTAGCCGAGGCGCTCCCCGCCGGGCCGGGCCCCGGGATGAGGCCCAGGTTCTGCAGGGTGAAGTTGAGGATGGCGGGGCTCGGGCTGTGGACCCGCTGGCCCTGGGCGGACGAGTGGGGCAGACGGAGGCCGGTGGGGGTGATCTCCTGGGCGGGCGGCGGTCTGGAGCCTGAGGAACACAGACGAGGAGAAAACAAAAAAAAAATGCTCGTGAAATTGCTCGTGAAATTGTGGTTGGGTTTGTTTGGCCGGGTGAGAACTCAAACTCACCAAATAATCACCCTGAGAAGCCTGAAAAGGTGACTCTCGGTCTTCTAAGACTAGCAGAACAAAATGAACTCTGGACTGATGCTCATATTCAGCCATTTCTTAAAGTGTTCTTAACTGGTATAAACACCAGAGAAGCTAAATTAACACCAGAGAAGCTAAATTAACACTAGAGAAGGTCAATTAACACCAGAGAAGGTCAAGTAACACCAGAGAAGGTCAATTAACACCAGAGAAGGTAAATTAACACCAGAGAAGGTCAGTTAGGGTAAAGAGTGCAGAAAAAGTCTATCATGCTGAGCTAAAGTTACAGGGACGAGAACTGGATTTGTTTTGGGACATTTGACCAAAATTTTAATAAATGATCTACTTGCGAGTCATGTGACCAAAGACCATTGACTGTATATATTATCTGGACGGACTGAGCGTGATGTCTACCATTGGTTTTTGATACCGCAAAATGAAGCTTTGACGCTCTTGCTTCCCTGTAATGTTTGATTGGATGAATGGATTTTCCTGCAGCATTCTGGGATATCTGTTCAAATCTGGAGCCCGCGAATAGCGGGGGTGTGTCACGTGAGTCGAGTCTCTGTGAGACTCCTACACACGCCAAAGAAGAAGAAGAAAATACTCTTTTTTTTATAAACTGACCTCATAACGGGGATCTATAGTGTTCCGTGTGTCTACTAACATTATTAAAACATCATAAAGATAATTTCTGATAGTTTGCTAAATTACTACATGCCAATCTGCTAGCGAACTATCTGGCGAGCTTCTTCTTCTGCAGCTTTCCGGCAAACTAGATGCCTTGCGGCACATTGCTGCCTCTACCAGTCGGAAGTATTACTGTTCTTATTTATCCAATGTATTTCTCGTTACTTCACACGAAATGGGGCCATCATTTAGAAAACGGGGACCCTGAGAGCATGAAAAAGACTTGAAATACTTTTTTCAGACCATAAACTAATTTGGAAAGTGTTTATTTAAGACATAGACCGAGAGAGAAGTCGTGTCATTTTTCCATAGAGAACAATGTTGAATAATTTCCTTTTGGACTGTAACATGCACCCCCCCCCCCTCCACAGAATGCAATTTCCCCACTGGCTTCACAGATTCAACCCAAGATATGGCCAGTGCCAAAGACCCAAATCTAGGTTGACCCTGACTCAAAGCAAAGCCATATAAAAGGACATTGATACCTGCAGTGGGTGTGTGATAGATGCTATAGGTGGGGGTGGAGGTCTTGTTGCCTTCTCCACCTCCTTGGAGATCCCTGCTGTAGGCCAGGAGAGACTGCTGGGAAATGGGGATGAGGTATCCTGCTGGCACCAAAGTCTGGACAGGCGGAGAGGAGAAACACCAAGTCACAAACACAAGTAGTGCTGTTGAATCAGTTATAGGGGTGTCAAAAATAATCGATTATAAGATGCATCGCGATGCGGACCTGCATGATTCTGTATCGATTCACAAATGTCAAAAATCGATTATTTAAAAAAATAATAATAATAATCATAATAATCAAATAAAATATAATGGAAGTACATGCAGTTGTTTATTTTAATTATGGATCATAATACAATGCAATTCTAAATGCACTTTTATTTTAAAAGTAGCCACACAGTGAGAAAAAAGAAAGTGAGAAAAAATAAATCATGTATTGGGGAAAAAAGTGATGCATCGATTTAAGATGCATCGAGATGCATCGATAATCGTAATCGAATCGAATCGTAGCCCTCTGAATCGTAATCGAATCGAATCGTGAGACCAGTGAAGATTCACAGCCCTAATCAGTTAGTAGAAGAACGGTGCAGAACCTGCGCCACCGGGCGGTGAGACTACAACACTTCTCCCAACGACGTTTCCACGACTGTTCCTAACTATTCTGCTTTGTAAATGTGTGCGTACGACGTACCTCCGTGTGGAAGTGTCCGGGCGCGAGGGGCACAGCTCTGACGGGCGTCAGCCCCGCCTCGCTGTCGGAGCTGGCCGCCGTCTTGTCCTCCCTCTCCAGGAAGGACTCCACGCTCAGCGCCAGCGTCCGATTGGCCGCCGTGTTGGGCGTGTTGATGAACTCGGGGTCGAGGTGGAGGGCGCGGGGGGCGGGCCGGCTGGACAGGTGCGACGTCAGACGAGCCTGCAGGATCTCACACAGCTTGGGAGAAGTGTCCTACAACCAGAGGGAGGAGAGGACAAACGATGTCAGACATCTAAGATCATCGCCTTTTCTTCAGTGCTTCTGTTTTTGTTAGGGATGCACGATATATCGGCAATCATATCGGTATCGGCCGATGTTGGTCATTTTTTAACATATCGGTCATATCGGTATCGGTCAGATGTTGCAATGTTAATATCGGTTATCATTATCAGCCAAATTCTTCACATTGATATGAAATAATGCAGTAAATCTATGATTTATGGGCTTTTCCAAAGGCTTTGCAAATAAAGAAATGCATAACTTTTTCAAATTCAGTGTTAACATGTGTTTTTCAGTATGTACAAATTGTGATGATCATAAAAATGTGGTTTTATACAGATCATATCGACATCGGTAAATATCGGTTATCGGCCATAACAGCAATGTTAATATCGGTTATCGGCATCGGCCAAAATTTTCATATCGGTGCATCCCTAGTTTTTGTTGCAGAAATGGCGGAGGACTAGGCAAGGTTTACACAACGTTTACAAGTAAATGGAGAGACCAAATATATTGACATGCTATTTAAACACGTTTGAAGTTTTCTTACGGATTGAGTTGCACTGAAATATTACAATAACACAAATGACTGTCTGCTGCTATAATGTTCTCAAAAACTACAACACCAATGTGAAAACGTTTTGCAGCAGAATCTTGAAGTGGCAAATAAGATCATAAGTGTCATAAAGTTAAAAAGAAATCCCTCAAACCCTCCATTCTAGTACATCACTCTGTAATATTAACTCTTTAAGAGGTCTGCCAAGACCAGAACCACCCGCCACAAGACCAGCTTCTTCCCAACCGCCATCAGCCTCACCAACAAGGCCCGGCCGGAAACCCCTTCCGCCAAGGACCTCACCAACAACCCCCCCCCCCACACACACACACACACTCACTACCTCCTCCTAAACTCAACTGAACTCGTCCCCACCCCCCATAAAACTGTAACTCGTATCTAATTTAATGCCTGTTTAACTGGGACTGTAAATTCATGTAAATTCCCTGCGCATTTAATGCCTATTTAACTTAGCCTGTAAATTTCATGTACATTCAATGTAAACTCTTATTTAACTCCGACTGTAAATTCATGTAAATCCACTGCCTATTTAACGTCTATTTAACTTAGCCTGGGTAAACCCATCCCCCACGTGACCTGCTCTCAGACCTGTTCTCAGTCACTAGCTAGTGACTGGGAACTGAGAGAGCAGGTCACGTGGGGGCTGGGTTTACCTAGGCTATATTTAACTCAGTCTGTAAATCTCATGTAAATTCAACGTAAATTCATATTTATTATCCACAGAACACTTCACCACTCATGTACATATTGTATATATTTACTCGATTTGATTGCACTTGCAACTTTGTGATTGTCTTTAGTTATCTTCCTACTTCTTATCTCTGTATATTGATGTGACCGCTACGCTGCATACAGACACTAAGACAAATTCCTCGTATGTACCGGTAACTTGCATACTGTGGCAATAAAAGTGATTCTGATTCTGATTAATTTATTTTTTGGTGAACCCACACTCGCCATCAATCTCCCTTTACTTCAGTTAGTGATGACCTATATCTTAGCCTCTCTCCAGACTCAAATATGACGTTGAATCGCTCCGCGTACTACATAAATGAGTCTGTGCCACTTCACAGACAGCCCCTCGCTGCTGTTTTGAAGGGGGGACAATTGAATGACTGACAGGTCGTAGCACCAATGAGAGAGGTTCATTTTCAAAAGCCAATCGCTGGCCAGGATTCCGACAGCAGTTTGGAGCTAGAAGCGTCCCAGACCCAGAGAGAGATCTGCAGCTTGCATTAATAGAGTGTATCAGCGTAAGAACTCTCATGGGTCTGGTGTTGAGAGACTATATCTAGACATGATGTTATGTTGTTGTTGCCAAACTTGCCAGTTATCCACAGGAATAAGAAAAATACACGACCAAACAGCAACATAAGCAGAGAAATGATTTCCTTATAAAACAATACTAAAAACAATACTATGTTATAACTAATCATCACTAATGATCACATAGCAGAAGTAGCAGTCACTTCATAAATATACCTTGAAGTTGGGGTCAGCTCTCTTGGCCTTGGAGGGGCTGCTGTCCGTCACTGGATCTGAACACGGCCGTTTGGCGGTAAAGGGGCTGAAGTCTGACGTTCTGGAGGCCGGCTGGCCTTTAGCAGCCGATTGGCCGTTGGGACTCTGCCCCGCCTTATCCTCGAAGGTCATGGAGCGCACGGCGAGGCTGGTTGGCTGCGGCCTGGCGAGGGGGTGCGGTCTGAGGGAGGAGGGTTGCAGATACACGGCGTAGGGTCCGCCCCCTCTCTGCTGAGGCAGCAGCACGGGGATCAGCGGCGAACACTGTGCAGGCAGATAGTGCATGGCCCCTGGGGGCGGGTGGGGGTAGTGCATGGCCCCTGGGGGCGGGTGGGGGAGCGGGGTGAGGTGGACCGTAGTGACGACTCTGGGCCCCTGGGTCGGAGTTAGTGCTGGGGCCTCTGTCGTTTTAGCAGCGTTGGGTTCCGGTTCCGGTGCGGCAGCAGCCGGCGCACTGACGGCAGCCTTTGGACCTTTAACTCTGGTCCTGGAATAGAAACAGCCAAACAGAATTATCATCTCATCGAACACTACAGCTTCCCACAGAGATGGGGAAGAGAAGTGAACTCATTCTGAACTCTGAACGAAGACAAACTTACGTCGACTCCTGGTCAAGCTGGATCTTACATATTGCAGCGAGTTGGTCCATTTTGCTAGGAAAGTCAATGTTGAATGAATCACCTGCAGGGGAGAAGAGACCGAAAACGTAAATCAAAAGAAAAGAATCCAGAGTATCCCTTTAATGCAGAGGTTCTCAAATGTTTTTCAGCCAAGGACCCCTTACAAGATATAAAATATACCGCGGACCCCCTCATTCTGATTTGTGATTTTGGGCTAAGCTTAATTGTTTCCACGGTAACGTGCTTGCCTTTTAATTTGATAGGTTTGTTATTAGAATGTAATCCATTAACCATTTTAGATTTAAAGCATAAACTATTTTCGTTGAACTATGAAGATTTTGCAAAAAAATATATATATACATTTCTTTTTTATTACATTACATTTACATTACGTCATTTAGCAGACGCTTTTGTTTTGTCCAAAGCGACTTACAATATCACAATTTGTCAACAGTACAGAAAACCACTATGCAACACAATCAATGACAGCCAAGATATTTTGATAGCCTAGCACCATGTAGGAAGTAGTTTGAGAAGGAATAAGTAACGTGTAGCATTTTATTTTTTAATAAAAAATAAAAAGAAATACCTGAAAACTTTTCGCGGACCCCCTGCCAAAGTGCCACGGACCCCCATTTGAGAACCACTGCTTTAATGAACCAGACATGCAAGGGAGATGCCGCAGAATTTTCTTTACTTTTCCAAGTCCAACCACATAACATAACATGCTCCTAAGTTGATTTGACACTTTGTTTGAACTCTTTTTGAATAATTGTCTTTAACCTACATTATACTTTGATTTGAACTTGATAAGACGCACACACACACACACACACACACACACACACACACACACACACACACACACACACACACACACACACACACACACCCTCCTCCTCCTCATCTGGAGCCACTGAGACAGTCTGTACTAGGGATGTAACGATAACCGGTTTTAATGATAACCGTGATCAAATTCCTCATGATAACCGTACCGTTTCAAATTTTCATTATCATTAAAACCGTGGTACCGTGATTACAGTGCTTTGAAAAACATGGTAAATACTGTCCATCATCAACCAAAGTTGGCAACCGTCTCCCAGATGCAAACGCGCAGCCTTGGAGAAATGATTTCAGCGAGTGTATCAATCCTTTTTGGGGTCTGAGTTTTCAATATAAAACGGTGTAAAATGATTTCAGCGAGTCTCTCAGTACTTTTTGAACATTGTCAGCCATTTTTTTTACGAACACCGTGATAATACGATCACCGCGATAATTTTGGCCACGATAATCGCGATGTGAAATTTTCATACCGTTACATAGTCTAGTCTGTACTCACCGAGGCCATGCTTGGCGGGGCTGCTGGGGGCGGAGTTGATCTTGCGGCGGTCGTCCTGGATGCTCTTGGCCAGCTTGATGAGGGAGGGGTGGCGGGTGAAGCCGCGCTTGGCACCGCCGGGCGACGAAAAGAGGTTTTTGGCACAGTTGTCTACGGAGGCGCGGGACTCCAGCAGCACCCTGCGTCTCATCGCTGCACAGTCCTCCGCTACGGAGGGGCCGCTGTCCGAGCCTGAAACAGAGGTTAGCATTTAGCCTGGGAACGAGGCAAAAATCACTTTGACAAACCAATCCGTATGCAAATGGGAAGTCATGAAATAAATGTACCCCCCGAAATCTAAATGAAAGACAGTTAAAGGCACAACGTGCATTCTAAACATTTGGACCCTCTCTGGATCTTGCAACACATTGGTAAATGTATTGAAGTCATTTGCAGTAGTGGAAGTCAGAGCATACCTTTCACTTTGGGGAATTCTGTGGGGCCGACCCATTCGAAGGCGGGCTTCCTCCCCCTCGTTTCTGTCACGTGGACCTTCTCGATCAGCTTCAGGCTCCGCAGCACGTTCGCTATGTCATACAGCCGCCGCACTTTAGCTGCAGACAGGAGAACAGAACACTGTGTTACACTTTCAGCAGCACTGAACGCAGCCAGACTAGAAGCTTTAGCTGCAGACAGGAGAACAGAACACCGTGTTACACTTTCAGCAGCACTGAACACAGCCAGACTAGAAGCTTTAGCTGCAGACAGGAGAACAGAACACCATGTTACACTTTCAGCAGCACTGAACACAGCCAGACTAGAAGCTTTAGCTGCAGACAGGAGAACAGAACACTGTGTTACACTTTCAGCAGCACTGAACGCAGCCAGACTAGAAGCTTTAGCTGCAGACAGGAGAACAGAACACCGTGTTACACTTTCAGCAGCACTGAACACAGCCAGACTAGAAGCTTTAGCTGCAGACAGGAGAACAGAACACCATGTTACACTTTCAGCAGCACTGACTGAACACAGCCAGACTAGAAGCTTTAGCTGCAGACAGGAGAACAGAACACTGTGTTACACTTTCAGCAGCACTGAACACAGCCAGACTAGAAGCTTTAGCTGCAGACAGGAGAACAGAACACTGTGTTACACTTTCAGCAGCACTGAACACAGCCAGACTAGAAGCTTTAGCTGCAGACAGGAGAACAGAACACTGTGTTACACTTTCAGCAGCACTGAACACAGCCAGACTAGAAGCTTTAGCTGCAGACAGGAGAACAGAACACCGTGTTACACTTTCAGCAGCACTGAACACAGCCAGACTAGAAGCTTTAGCTGCAGACAGGAGAACAGAACACCATGTTACACTTTCAGCAGCACTGACTGAACACAGCCAGACTAGAAGCTTTAGCTGCAGACAGGAGAACAGAACACTGTGTTACACTTTCAGCAGCACTGAACACAGCCAGACTAGAAGCTTTAGCTGCAGACAGGAGAACAGAACACTGTGTTACACTTTCAGCAGCACTGAACGCAGCCAGACTAGAAGCTTTAGCTGCAGACAGGAGAACAGAACACCGTGTTACACTTTCAGCAGCACTGAACACAGCCAGACTAGAAGCTTTAGCTGCAGACAGGAGAACAGAACACCATGTTACACTTTCAGCAGCACTGACTGAACACAGCCAGACTAGAAGCTTTAGCTGCAGACAGGAGAACAGAACACTGTGTTACACTTTCAGCAGCACTGAACACAGCCAGACTAGAAGCTTTAGCTGCAGACAGGAGAACAGAACACTGTGTTACACTTTCAGCAGCACTGAACACAGCCAGACTAGAAGCTTTAGCTGCAGACAGGAGAACAGAACACTGTGTTACACTTTCAGCAGCACTGAACACAGCCAGACTAGAAGCTTTAGCTGCAGACAGGAGAACAGAACACCGTGTTACACTTTCAGCAGCACTGAACACAGCCAGACTAGAAGCTTTAGCTGCAGACAGGAGAACAGAACACCATGTTACACTTTCAGCAGCACTGACTGAACACAGCCAGACTAGAAGCTTTAGCTGCAGACAGGAGAACAGAACACTGTGTTACACTTTCAGCAGCACTGAACACAGCCAGACTAGAAGCTTTAGCTGCAGACAGGAGAACAGAACACTGTGTTACACTTTCAGCAGCACTGAACACAGCCAGACTAGAAGCTTTAGCTGCAGACAGGAGAACAGAACACTATGTTACACTTTCAGCAGCACTGAACACAGCCAGACTAGAAGCTTTAGCTGCAGACAGGAGAACAGAACACTGTGTTACACTTTCAGCAGCACTGAACACAGCCAGACTAGAAGCTTTAGCTGCAGACAGGAGAACACCGTGTTACACTTTCAGCAGCACTGAACACAGCCAGACTAGAAGCTTTAGCTGCAGACAGAACACTGTGTTACACTTTCAGCAGCACTGAACACAGCCAGACTAGAAGCTTTAGCTGCAGACAGGAGAACACCGCATTACACCTTCGTGACAACACTACAGTACGGTGTAGTACGGGTGTACACGGTGTAGTAAGGGTGTACACAGTACTCACTCTTAAACTTGTTTTTGTCTTGATCTGCGGCCTGGTCTTCTCCGATCAGGATCTTGGCAGCCACGTCCAGACTGACCACGCGAGGGCTGGAGACCAGGAACAGCATGACAAACTTCTGGCTCATCACCCGCAGAGATTTGTCTTTCCGGCTGTTTACAGAAGCTGCAGGAAACAAAAGTTCTCAGATCAAAACCTGGAGAACTTGGTTCATGTTGCAACACGGTTCACGGAATGGACAAATTTAGATTTTTTTAGATACACTTTTAGAGTTTTTAGATTCAACTTTGCTGAAGCCCAAGTCAAGTCTCATGTCTTGAGGCAGAAGTCTCAATTTAAGTCCCAAGTCAGTCACGTCCATGTCATGAATCTAATTGTAGAACAGATCAAGTCTGTGTCATTCATCTAAATATAGAACAGCAAGTCAAGTCAGAACAAATCTAGAATCCAGTTTAATATCTTAATCAAAATCAAAATCAAACATCTTTATCTAGGACTCTTCAATGCAATAGGATAAAAATGTAAGAGCATCGTGAGTTTCAACTTCAATAATCATTCCATGCAAATTCAGAAAACCAATTCAAATTCAGTCGTCTGTTGGAACAAATCTCATCACTTCCAGTCCAGGTCATTTACACAAACACAAGATCTCAAGTCAACACTTTTAACCTTTTCAAGTCATCGGGTGCCAGTCAAAGGCAAGTCCTCAGGTCTCTCTCTTCCTGCATCAAGCCCAGTCTCAGGCAAATCAAACTGTGTGACTCGAGTCCTGACGATGCTCTCCGGGGGTTCTCTCACCGGCTTTAAACTCGACTCCTGGCAACTCCACAAAGAACATCTCCTTCTGTCCGGGCTCCGCGCTCTCCGCCGGCCACTCGTTCTCCCTCTCCTCCCCGTCGAAGTCCAGGCAGCGCTGGCGGATCAGCGCCATCTGCTGTCCGTAGCGCTGCTCCTCGCCCACCTGCCTGAGGATGGCCAGCGTCTGGCCGAGGTGGGCGCGGCCGTGCCAGATGTAGCGGTTCTTAGCCGAGCGGCTCACCATGTGCAGGCTCTCCAGCACGTTCATGATGTCGTAGATGCGCCGACGCTCCACATCTGTGCATATAGGGGGGGGGGGGGGGGGGGGGGGGGGGGGGGGGGGGGTACATATGTGTGTTAATCATAAATGAATAATAAGGGCAGAAATATAATAATACCGATTCAAATATTGCAATTGTGACAGAATATTGCAAAGCTGTGATATTATCACATTTTCTTTTCTTGTCGTACATTTCTTAGAACTTTTGAAATTGTGGCACCCATTAAGACGTGACGCGAGCGTCTGCGTCGTTAACCCTTTCAGCACAGATACTTTATACCAGGCATGTCCAAAGTCCGGCCCGGGGGCCAGATGCAGCCCTTTGAAAGATCTTAAGTGGCCCTCGCCTCGTCTCTCAAAATATACCGTATGTGGCCCTGTCACCTAATGGTGACAGCACTATCATACAGTTTGTAGACAAGCACCAAGTAGGGACAACACAGGCTGAACTCATGTTTTCAGATGGTCAACAAAATCCTTAGAGTACAATTGTACTGTATGTGATTTTTTTTTTTTTTTTTTGTATAACCCATATGATGCGAGAAGCAGCTGGCCGACCCCCCCCGGTAATTTCACATGATCTAATCTGGCCCCCATTCAAAAAAGTTTTGGACACCGCAGCTTTATACACTACCCCTTAGCTTTCAGGAGGTTGTTTGAAATGCGCCCTAGGTTTTAGAATGCTTTTCTAGAGCAGTGGTTCCTAGCCTGGGTAAGCGCAGCCTTCAACGTGACGTCACAGGCTATGCCTGTAGCGTGCGTTTTCTTCATGACTGATAGTACATAGAGGTCACGTGGAGGCTGGGTTTACCCAGGCTAGCCGGGACCCCCCAGGTCACGTGGAGGCTGGGTTTACCCAGGCTAGCCGGGACCCCCCAGGTCACGTGGAGGCTGGGTTTACCCAGGCTAGTCCGGACCCCCCAGGTCACGTGGAGGCTGGGTTTACCCAGGCTAGTCGGGACCCCCCAGGTCACGTGGAGGCTGGGTTTACCCAGGCTAGTCAGGACCCCCCAGGCTAGTCGAGACTAGGGGTGGGAATCACCAGATGCCCACGATACGATACTAAAATGATACTTGAGTCACGATACGATACTATTGCGATATCGCCGATATTGCGATATATTGAATATTACGATATATTGAATATTGCGATATTTCGATATATTGTCTAACTCCTTTTCCTACCTTTTCCTTGACCTCACCGGAAGTAAAACATGCAGTGTTTTTTTTGTTTTGTTTTGTTTTTGCCCAAAATGTAGGCTACATTATTAAGCTTCTCTGGACTCAATACCCCACTACAGGCGCGGACCGCAACATCGGGCGCTTCGGGCAGATGCCCGGTGGCCTGGCATGGCATGGCCTGCAAAAAAATATATATATCTACCGTATATATATATATTTTTTTTTAATATCGATACTTGGCGTCCAAATATCGATACAATATCGTCAGGCAAAATATCACGATACTATGGTATCGATTCCCCCCCCCCCCACCCCTAGTCGGGACCCCCCAGGTCACGTGGAGGCTGGGTTTACCCAGGCTAGTCGGGACCCCCCAGGTCACGTGGAGGCTGGGTTTACCCAGGCTAGTCGGGACCCCCCAGGT
Organism: Poromitra crassiceps; assembly: GCF_964638095.1. NCBI lineage: Eukaryota > Metazoa > Chordata > Actinopteri > Beryciformes > Melamphaidae > Poromitra > Poromitra crassiceps. The sequence continues at coordinate 16,933,027 of NC_139645.1, read as the reverse complement.
CACGTGGAGGCTGGGTTTACCCAGGCTAGTCGGGACCCCCCAGGGGCTCGCAAGATTATTTTGGGGGGTCGCAGGATGATTGTCAAAAAGATCCCCCCCCTCCATTGATGATTAAATCTCCCATACCAATGATTTAATGTATTATAAAGCTCTATAAACTATCACAAAGATTTCAGTGAGTGAGTGAAATTAGTGTGAATGCTGTTGTTGGGTTGGGTAGAGGCGGGTTGTGGCGCGGCTCAAAAAGGTTGAGAACCACTGATCTAGAGGGCACCTTAGGTCTTAATGGGTTAAAGAAAAGTGACTCTTTTGAAAAGGGAAAAAAAATGCCAGTCTGCAGGATTATTACTTCTCTAAAATTACTGTATGTGCTAACTCCAAACTTAACTGGAAATTACGAAACTGTTTTTCAACACATCTCCAAACTTTCCAGAAGGGGCTGTGTAAGCCTGCACCCATCCTGCCACCAGCATCAATGCCGTTTTTAAATTTGTAATGGCACGAATTAACCACTGTATTTAATGTTGAGCTGAACCCAAAAATGACTTTTCTTTTCTTTTAGTTCAAATACCTGGGTATGCAGTGCACCTATTTAATAATGTATGGAAACAAAATCACAACAATCTAATTTCTTTAGCTTTTCACATCAAAAGTTCATTTTTCAAGATTTCATTGATAACAGTAATGTACAGTTTGCTGACGTCACCTAGTACTATCAAATTTCTACCCCATTTCAACCAATCATATCACGACATGCAGCTGTCAATCAAATCTTCATTTCAGGATAATTTTCTCTTCCAAATGAGTGCCTGTCATCTGGCAGAATTCCTATCCCATAAACTAACTACTAACTTGGCCAATTGTTAGAAACATGAACAAAACAAAAACTATAATCTCTAAGAATGCAAAGAAATGTAACTGGCTCATTAAAACGCGCATTCCAGGGATATCGCATCGTTACAGCAGCGATAATGGAGCGCGCATCCGAGAGCTTGGTTGTCAGGGGTCGCACTTCGGAGATTCCAGGCCGACATGCTGCACTCTCCGCTCGGCAACACGAAGGCAGCTGGCTGCCTGCGGCTCGCTGAGCTTCACTGCTCCCGTCAAAAGGCTCTTACCGAGGGGAGCGCCACAACACACTGAATCCCACTCGATTTGGAGGCGGAACACGCCAGGATTGGCCAAAGCCCAATCCAGTCCGCAGAATTGTCAAATAAAATCATCGACATGATACTATGACCCGCCTCTCAACCTGTCATCTTAGACAAACTATGTTTTCAGTCTGAAACGGACTCATTATGCACGTGAAGAACAGGTTCAGTTCGACTTTAATGTATCCTTCTCTACATTTTTCTATTTACCTTAATTTTGTGTGTGTGGCTCTTCCTGTTTTTAACCATTAATTGTGCTGGTTGAATACTGGTAGGTGCTTATTGCTTTAGTGTCTATTTATGACTTGTGTCAATATATTGCATTGGATATCACTTAACTGTTATTGTTTTTCTAAGAATATCGCCTTGGATCACTTGTTTTTCTTCATTGCTCTTCACAGTTTGAACAAACCAACTTCCAATGAGCACCTGGCTATATGACACTCTGAAGCCAAGTCCTGCTCTGGGCCCACAGGTCAACCGGCTCTTATAGAGTAGCTAAGCTAGGGCGTCCGGGTAGTGTAGCAGTAGATTCCCTGCCTACCAACACGAGGGTTGCAGGTTCGCACCCCCCGTGTTACCTCCGGCTTGGTCGGGCGTCCATAGAGAGCCGCAGGGATGACGTATTTTTGTAGTCGGATCGCGGAAGTCCCGGACTTCCTGGTTCTTCACTGTTTCTGCCTGTGGGATTTTTGAATGGGTTTTTGCAGCGATGCTTCAAATAAGGTCTCTGGGCAACGCAAGCTTAATCAAACGCGAACCAGTGTTCGGCCGGATAATCTTCACACATGAGGACCACTTTCATGAGTTTTGAAGCGTAAATGCGAGCCCCAGAAGTAAAAAGCTCGAGCTAAGCTAATCCAGAACTACACACAGTGTCGCATAGGCTTCCCCGTCACGTCACCACTCAACCTGGAGTGTTGTTGGTGTGTGCGCTGCTGTGCACTGATTACCCCGGGCTGAACCAGGTGAGGGAAAGAGAATTTCCGTGTTCGTCCTTTGAAGTGATGACGTATAATATCCCCGTCGACTCAACAGTGTAGTCTCATTTAGCCGTTTGCTAGGTAGCCGCCCTTTTAACGGCACGTAAAAGCTTAAAAACTCATAAAAGTGGTCCTCACGTGTGAAGATTATCCCGCTGAACTCTGGTTCGCGTTTGATTAAGCTTGCGTTGCCCAGAGAACGTATTTGAAGCATCGCGCCAAAAACCCATTCAAAAATCCCATAGGCGAAAACAGTGAAGAACCAGGAAGTGTTAGCGTCGATGTTTTTCGGACTCGTTCCTGCGGCTCTCTATTGGCTGTGTCTGCGGGTGGGAAGCCGGATTGGGGGTATGTGTCCTGGTCACGGTGGAAGGGAACCGGTGGGAATAGCGTGATCCTCCCACGTGCTGCGTCCTGCCGGTGAAGCTCCCCATCAAGTGAAAAGAAGCGACTGGCAACTGCGCATGTGTCGGAGGAAGCATCGTGCTAGTCTACGGCTCTCCCCAGATCGGCAGAGGGTGGAGCAGCGACCGGGGCATCAGGGGGGGAAATTTGTCCAAGTACAATGGGGGAGAAAATGGGGAAAAATCAGAATAATAACAGAGTAGCTAAGCTAATATATGAGAATAGAGCAGCCGTACTGAGTTGGGTGGCCACGTCGTCCAGGCAGATTTGGTTGTTGAGGGCGGGGTCAGGGAAATCTGGGTAGCGAGAGAGGAACTTGTGACAGAGCAAACCCAGGCTCTTCTCCTTCCTGCTGATCAGCTTCTCTGCCTCCTCGCCCTGTTCAGTTTCCTGCAGGTCGATCAGAGGAAACATCAGGTAAGGAACGCATTCTTCTGAACATCACCACTCACCAGACCAGTGACTATGTCCAATATGTTGGAGTGATTTGCTTTGGAAACATATTACTTTACAATGGCTTTATTCCAGTGCATTAACTGGAAGGATAAAGTACCTACACAGAAATATAGAGAGCAGAAGTGAACGTCACTTCCTGCCTTTCTCTGTGTACCAGCGTCTGAAAAAATATTAATGGTGGTAAACGGAGAGAGACGTTACTTTTTTGATCCCGTTTGGATTGTGCCACGGGAGTACACATATCATGTTTTCAATGTAAAAGATAACTTTGCAAGTCAAGACGGACGGTCACAGTTTGTAGTAAAACTGTGGCACTATACGTTATAAATCAGAAAGACTACGCACAACCAGTCGCATAAGTGACGTCTCTCCCGCCAGTCCATGTTGTTGATGGTCTGAAGTATATTGTGCGACACGAGAGATGTAGTCGATTGACACGAAACTAAACCTTACGTTTCAGTTTCAGGACAAACTGGGACTTTCTTGACATGCATAGTTATCTTTTTAATTGACCAAATTGAACATGTTGTACCCCGTGGCACAATTCAAACGGGATCAAAACAAGTAACGTCTGTCTCTGTTCGCCATCTTTTTTCATACGCTAGTACAGAGAAAGGCAGGAAGTGACGTTCGTTCACTTTGGCTCTCTATTGTGTACTTCAATCAGAAGTGTGGACTCGAGTCTCGGTTGCTTGAGACCTGACGTGATGCACGAAGAGAAGACGTGAGACTTGACTTGGGTTCTCATGGCGACTTGAAAAGGACAAAAGATCTTGTGTTTGTGTAAACGACTTTGATCGAAAGCAATGATGAGATTTGTTTCACTAGACAATTGAATGCAAATTCCGTTTTCTGAATTTGCATGGAATGAATCAATTTAGATCTTTTTTTTAGATAGTAATTAGTTTAAAATTCTACACGTGAATAAAACCATCGTAACGTGTTATTTGTTTATCTTTCACTTACCTGTGAAGACTCGAGGGCTTCCCCTCGATCGTTGTCCATGCACAGCTCCTTCTCTCGGTTCCTGATGTCGGGACTAGCCGCACTGATCAGCATTTTGAGGTTGGAGGTTGGAGTCCACGGGTCTCCAGAAGCCGCACCCGCTTCCCTTCCTTTCGTAGGCGTGGTGAGAGGGCCCATGTTGGGCTGGTTCTCTCCTGAGCCTGTAGCGTGGCCAAGTCCTTTCCTTGGACTTTTTCCTGGGACTTGTGGTGCTATAAAGGCCTCATCCTGTTCAGCAAAATGGAGAAAGCAACAGATGATGATGATGAAGATACAAGCTCTATCCATTCCAGTTTGAGATAGGGCAAGCTTTCTGTTAAAGACTGAGAAACAGTTACAAAGGTTTCTACGTACTAACCTTAGAATGAGATGTCTGGGTCAGGTTTTGAGACTCAGTCGTTGTACTTGACATTTTCCACCTTAGCAGAAGAATGTAATAGATTTGATTAGCTATCTTGGAATTAGATACACTGATTGGAGCAACTCAAGAATGCTATGAAACAATTGTAAAAGCCTTAAAAACCGACAATACACTGACATTATGTGGCAATGCAAGCAGTAACGCTAGAATTGACCAGTATAAGCAATGTATACCACCATGATAGTATCCTAGCTTGACCGTGATAATATCATACCTTTTTCTGATCCATGTTTGTTAATCTTTTGCGCCATTTTAACAAGGTGGTTACTGTGATTTTGCCCGATTTCACCACTTCATAAACTCATGTCTCAATGCCAGTTAATGTTGACCTTTTTTGATGAATGTCAAGTTACTTGGCTTTGAATTCTTCGCCGTGACACAATCATAACAACGTTATTACAACTATCTTCGGAAGGATAGTCTTACCTTTTCTTGGATGCATTATGTTTGACAGCAGGTGACAGCATTTTGATAATCTCTTGATAGCAGTTACAGTTAAAACTCTGCTCGATATCGTTTTTGCTCTCTCACTGGTTGATGTACCGGTAGGTTGTTAAAAGTAATCAAATCAAGACTGATCAACCAGCAGCTAGATCTTGGCGGTAACTGACGTGCGTTCTGTCGAATCATCCGGCCTAAACGGACCCACGACCCGCCCATTTGATAAGCTGCAGCCAATAGGAGCGCAGCACGGGAGCCCTCAGAGGAAGTGTGGAAAGAAGACGCGCGCAGGTAAACATTTTTTGAAATCCTGGCGCGGAATGTCCCGACGGAACAGCACAGGGCGGCACAGTGCGTTCTACTGCGATACATTTGCGTCAAACACTTCTATAAATCACCACAACTACAACGTTATAACGCGTTAATAATGCGGCTTTTACAGACTTTACCGATTGACTTCCTGTACATTCCCACGTCACGAGATGCGAGCGCGCGCGGTTTGGTGTGGTTTTAGAGCCACTAAACCAAATCTAACCAATCTGATCATCAAGTGATAGCAACTATTGAAGTGGACGTTAATGTTAAGGACCTTTGTTGTTAGTAAAGAAACGGCAGCGAAGATTAACTATCATGAAATGGCTATAGCCTACTAGCGAGCGAAACGCTTACAGTAAAAGGAGGCAGATGGTGACGACACAGAAAGCCGAGTTTCGATCAGCGGATAATGTTAAACTCTTTGTATGTTTCTCTTTGCTGATAAGAAGAGCAAACAGCAGCCGTTACAACATGCAGATGAGTTCAGACTTACCCAGTCAAACAGGATCTAGCGTTAAAGTGCCTTGCTCAAACGATCCTTCCCATCCTCGCGTTTATAATGCGGATGGTTCTGTGTAATGTTCTTAGTCCAAAAAAACAACCGCTGCTGACGCTAATATATCCAGATGAAACAACGTCAGTGTGGTAAAATAGTATAAATGTCACTGAGTTCAAGACGGAGCTTAAAATGTGCGCGGCTCACAGGCTTTACATTTAGTGTAGAGGTCAAAACTTGGAAAAGTTTGTCTGCCTACTGATGTTACTCCACCCCAGTGTGACCAAGAAGACCTCCTCCTTGTCCCGCCCAGTAGTGCGCGCTCCCGTGCCCCGCGCACGCCGACCCTGCACCTCCCCCTCAAAGAGGCGGGCGGGCACGCGCACTCATGCATGCACGCACACGCACACATGTATGAGGAGTGGATTGTGCCAATGTACGCACACACGTCTCATCTGGACAGTACTGAGTGAGTACACACTGTACTCAGTGTGAGTACAGACAGACACTTGCCCAGTGTTTCTTGTAGGCCTATTGGTCTCCTATGCCCTATTACTAATGTGCCTATAATATTCCTATAATAAAATAATAAAATTATCATGGAAATCTCGTGTTTGTCATGTGACATGTACTATAGGCTACATTATGTATATGTTTTACTGCCATAGATTGTAGATATATTAACGCTTCACTGTGAATAGTTTGTATATTGTTAAGATGAAATAAAGTGACTTGTTTGTGTGACAGTTTTCAGAAGCCCATTTCATAAAGTAATAATAAAGATCAAGGATTTTGTTTTCTTGTTTGACTTCTTTGTCACTCAAAAGTATGACTCACTGCTTGAATGATAACTGGTCTGGTACGACTGTATGTTCTCCTTCTTTTTCTCTATTGTCTCAATTTCCCGTGAGATGGTACATGCTAGGTCCATGAACATGTGCACCATGGTATAGAGAGGCAAAGTGACCGCCTACTTCCTGCGGGAGAGACCATAGAACATTTCACTCAGACCAACATTTAAAAAACAACATTGAAAAAAGATTTTCTTTAAATCCGCAATTTTTTTACGTTTTGGTGAAATGTTATGCGATCTCTCCTGTTTCTAAATATATCTGAACCGTTTGGTTTGAACAAGTCAAACAATTTTTATAAGCATTTTACGAAATGTCTATGGTAAATTAAATGGCGGATGGAAATCTCTGGTACAGTGCTGAAGCAGGAAGTGACGTTCCACTTTGGCTCTCTATAGCTTCAGTCAGAACCACAAGAAATATATAACCCCCATCCGCCTGATGGTGGCAGTGTCATGCTATAGTTAAAGGGGGGGGGGGGTAAATTAGAAGATAGTTTAAATAGCAGACAATACATTCCTAAATAAATTAATAAATAATCAGAATGGTTTCTTAAAATGTCCTTGTGCAGTCTGTCAGTCCCATGCTTTATGAGAGAGGTAAGAGCAGACCTGGGAGCGGTTTGAGCTCCTGCCTGCTTTATGAGAGAGGACATTTCATCATATTCACCTCAGACAAGACAGGACACTGCTTTCAAGTCTGAAATTTACCTAGATTTTGAAAGATGAACAACGTTTCAGCTTTTTGCCAACTTGGACAAGGGTTCCCAAACTTTTCAGCCCCCAACCCGCAAAATACCGGGGCCAATCTCCACTATCCCCAGATGTGGTTGAAGCATACAAACGTGTGCGCACGTGAGAATTTCGTAAACCAAACAAACAAAACGTAATAATTATGGTTTTTAAATTGGATGTCACACATTCTGTAGTTCACACTGACACATGCATTCTTTAGGTCCATTTCAAACATTCTGGAAATAACCTCGCCACCCACCAGTGGTGTCCTGCAACGGTCATGTGGAGTATCACGGTCATCAGAAGAACTGCAGCCTGAGAATCACAGACCTGAGAGAGACAGACACAGTACAGGTTCAGATAGGATATGGATAGACTTGTGTGTGGGGGGGACGACACCTAACCGAGAACAAATTGATAAAAAAGGTTTTTCAATGGATTCTGTTACCATTGGGCATGTTCAATAACATACACAAAGTCTACCAAAAGGAGAATTCAGGAAAGGGGTCATTTTCAAGTTTGTGTGTGTGTGTGTGTGTGTGTGTGTGTGTGTGTGTGTGTGTGTGTGTGTGTGTGCTCTTGTAGTCCATAGAGCGCCTCAAGTGGGCGGGGTGAACATTAAAGCAGCACGTTTGAAACACCACCTCTGTGTGTGTGCGTGTGTGTGTCTGTGTGTGTGTGTGTGTGTGTGTGTGTGTGTGTGTGTGTGTGTGTGTGTAGGTGCGCTCGTTGTAGTCCAAGGAGCGCCACAAGTGGGCGTTGGTGGACATTAAAGCAACACGTTTGAAACACCACCCCCTCGGGAAACGAGAGGGGATCTCACCAAGCGCCCCAGAAATAAACCTCCTTTCCGTGACATTATGACTGACTGACTGAATGACTCAACCCAAAGAACGATGCCTTGACCACGCGCTGCGCTGCACACGTGGTAAAAACAGAGAGCATCTAACCCTGAACAAATTGATACACAAAGTTTTTCAATTGATTCTGGTACTATTGGGCATGTTAATTCACATACTAAAAGTCTACCAAAATGAAAATTCAGGAAAGGGGTCATTTTCAAGATGGCTGCTGCCGGGAGCTTAAAATGGCTATATCTCATTTTACTATTCAACCATCTTGAAAACGACCTCCTTCTGGAATTGAGATTTTCCCTGCAGAGTGAGAATGTGTTACGGATGCATGGAATGTTTCTGATACAGATCAGACTCTCTTTCTTATAGATGCTAGACTGATATTAGTCAGTTCATCAGTTTGCAGCAAAATTAGCCATTTCTGCTACATCAAACATGTTGATTTACTGGTTCACTGCTGTCATACATGCTAATAACCAAAAGAGGAAGGAAGTCTGCTCCTTACCAGCTTGTTTCTCTCCAGTCTAACCTGCCTGTGCCGACCACACAAGACCACATCTTCTCCACTGTAAGTTCTCTTTAAGACAGAGAAACCTACGTTACTTTGAACGTCTCTGCAGCCTGGACAGAGAGGAGAGGAGCAGCTATGACTTTTACAACAGCAGCAACTGGATTCATCGTCTTCCTTCTGTCTGTGCCAGGTATTGTTGTACATTTATATTTTAAGCATTTTGCTGGCATGCTAAGAGCAACGTAAAGAGACAGTAGGCTAGAGTAACGGCGCAGTGGCTCAGTGGTTAGCGCTGTTGCCTCATAGCAAGAAGGTCCGGTGTTCAAAACCCGGTCCTGTCTGTGTGGAGTTTGTGTATTTTTACTAGTATTTCTAGTTCCTAAGTGATTGTGAAATAGAAGGAAGCTTCTGAGCAAAGTTCCAAATTTGAAGTCCTCATCATAAGAATATGATTTGACAGCAAGATCATCCATATCACACTAGTCTATATAATTGCCATCGGCTGCCAGTCTGTGGCTTCAAAAAAATATATATCATGAAGCCTCCATATTATCTAAATATCTAATTGTTTTTGGAATGTATTTGGCTATGAGTGTACCAAATCATGCTTTCATCACAAAATGCACAATTGTTATGCTTTACTGCCCCGCTATAACGCTTAATTTATACTCGGACGTGAAAGCCTTCTCCCTCGCCGTGGGTAGTGCCGTGGCCGGCCGGCACCACCCACGGCTTTCATGCAGCTCCGCTCAGCTATGTGACGGAGAGGGGCATTTAAAGCCAGGTTTAGGCGAATAACTCATTTTAAATTAACAGTTGTGATGTCATTATTCAGTCTTAACCACCAATATTTGAGCCTTCTCTCACTCACTCCTATGTCACCACCTGCTCTTCCTGCAGGGCTTGAAATTAACTTTTTTGACCACCTGCCAATATGGCTGCTAGATTTTAAAGTTACCACCAGCCAATTAGAATTTCCACTACAGCCAAAATGTTTTTCTTGAAATAGGGATGGGCGAAAATACATCATAAAGTATTTGGATACAAATTACAAATACTTGCTCAAAAAATGTATCACAATACAAATACAAAATACTCGTCTGAAAAATGTATTTGAGATATAAATACGTATTTTGTATTTTGAAAATACATAAAAATACATTTTATAAAAAGTGATAAAGAGCTGCAACAATTAGTGAATCCATCAATTCATTGCCAAATATTACATTAATTGCCTATTTTGATCATCTGTTCATCATTTTGAGCCATTTCAAGATTCAAGATTTTTTTTTTTTTTATTGTCACTCCATGGTACAAGTACCACGTGTGAAATTCTTGTGCAGGGGACTCCGTTTACGACATAGTACAAATAGGCAACAAGCAATGAGTAATAGGCAATAAGAGATAGGCATCAATAAGCAATAAGACAGCAATAAGGCAATAAGAAATAGGCATCAATAAGCAATAAGACAAGTCGGTGGCTTATACGACAGTGGCATTTTCATTGCACATAGGTGCACATGTCATGTGCATACGTTAGACGTGTTCATACATTCCAAATTCGACGTTTTATACATACATGTGCAAATAGCATGTACCTTATTAAACATACACTTAAATTTACAATTACATTTCTGTAAGGAAAATGTCCTAATTCTCTGATTCCAGCTTATCAAATGTGACATTTTCTGGTTTCCTTAGATGGTAAATCATCTGTTAGTCCTGTGTGACAGTATTCTCCTTTGTGTACTAGGGTTGGCATCATGGACGATGGCATCGACCATCGTCGATGGGCCGACCCCCATCGACCTCTGACACTTCTACATCGGACCATCGTGATTATCTGTTCGAATTAAAAATTTGGCAGATTTAATAATAAAAAAGGCTAACTCCACTCAACCGCGACACACGGGGGACGCACAGGCGGCATTAAACAAGCGGCAAAGCCTACCTTATCCCCAGTTCAGAGAAGTGGTAAAGCGGAGAGGAAGATAAGATAAGCAGAAGTTGGTTGTGTTGAAAATGTTGAGAAAGAAGAAACTTCACGTTATTTCCTGTTTGCAACCCAATGTGAGTAATGTTACAAGTCTTCAACTGTGAATTCAACTCGCCTGTTTCCAGGAACTCTCTCCATTACATAGGCTGCCTGCTGCTGTGTTTCTATCTCTCCTTAACGTAACCTAATGTTAGGTTCAAAACTGAGCCCACACAAATCTAACGTTAGCTGCCAGTAATTCTGCCCCTTTTCTGCCAGCTAGCTAAATTAAACACACACACATTGTTGGTCACGATCTGTAACGTTAACGTTTGATTGTTTTGCGCCTTTCAATATTGCTGGTAGCCTACTGTTTGAATTGCCTGGCTCTGTGCTGTAGTAGTAGCCTATCCAAGCCCGCGGGTCTCTCATGACATGTAGAGCTCAGCTGTCCTGTTGTAAACGTGAACGTACATTGCAGTGGCGCAGCCAAACGGCACGGCATGGACTTCATAAATCATTAATTAACCCCACCCCCCGTCAACGACGATGCCAACGTCCATCGCAATGTTTCACTGTGGAACCATCGCGATGGTTATTTAGGTGACATCGCACAACCCTATTGTGTACCCTCTTAACACATTACAGTTCTTTCATTTCAGTTTTAGCCGTTTTTCAGCACAGCTAATTTCTCCCTCACTTCAGCTGTTAATCACCTTCTGTGAGGGCTTTTGACTTACAGGCAGCATTTCTACATGTTAACCTCAAGCTTTGGAACTTTGACCATGTTAGCCCTAGATATCTGACATCATAACAGTATCCCTGGAGATGATGCGCCATGGCTGCAGTGATGGAAATCGCCTCATCACATCACAATTGGTCGAGTGACATCACTAATGAAATCACAATCATGATTCATGACCCACACTGCCACCACACACACTGCCACCACACACACTGCCACCCACTTTGCCAATTTTAATTAAGAAGATAATTAGTTGTGTCTTGATACATACAATATGATACACTGGTTTGAATATGCAGTAAACCGTTTAATTTGCAGATAGGCCAGTGCATACAATATCTAATCATCAATTTATATTAGTAATTTATCTCTGGGGGAATTTCCACCAACACAAGGCTTCATACTAGACGAAGAAGTGATGTGAAGTCTGACTCAAGACCACCCTACTCTGCCTCTGATTTGTGGTTGAGTTTGTTCTGAGGGTAAGCCAATCAGAGGTAGAGTAGAAGTGACATGTCACATTTTTTTCCTCCACAGTTTAAACCTGTATCAATGGTAAGAATGTGTCAATTTGAGAATCAAATAACATAGAATTAAAGAAAAAAGTATTTTATGTATTTGAAATACACAAAATACAAGGTCTGAAAGTATCTTGATACAAATTACATCTTATTTTTCTCGGTCCAGCCAAATACAAATTACAAAATACACAAATGTATTTAAAATACTGCCCATCTCTGGCCGCTGCTACCATGGAGGCCTTACATGGTAGCGGCGGCCCTGTAGAGCGAGTGCTTGCCTGGTGCAGACGGGTTGAGTCAGCTCGAGCTCAGGGCAGTGAGGGCACTGTGGTGACAGGAGAGGAGAGCGAGCAGGGAGGGGCTCCGGTGTTGTGCCAAAAAGTGATTTATTTCCAGAAATTCATTTCGCTCCATGGGACCGCGCACAGTGCTGCCTCTACCCACCCTGTGAGCCCACATTCTCTGGGAAAACCACCTCCGGGGGCCTGGAGGGGGGGTCTCCCCCGGAGGTAGTCTCCCCGGAGAAGATGGGAGCTGGGCCGGGGTAGGCAGCCTGGGTGGTGGGCGTGGGTCAGTGCCCTGGGTGTCTGCGGGGCCAGCCATGGGGCTCACAGGGTGGGTAGAGGCAGTGCTGTGCACGGTCCCGCGGAGGGAAATCAGTTTCTGGCAGCAAATCACTTTTTGGCACAACGGGTTGGTGACGTGACGTCACTGCCACCCAAAAAGGCGTAACCCTGAGTTGTGCCAAACAAACGTTAATATCTCAAAAAGTAGAGTTTTTTTTTTAGAGTTTTATTAGGATCCCCATTAGCTGCTGCAAAGCAGCCGCTAATCTTCCTGGGGTCCACACATAACATAAAAACATTACATTAACTCAGACCATTACGATACAATACATTCAAATTGACGGCCAATATTGGGACAAAGACAGTTACAGGACAAAGACATTAAAATAAACAATGAACGGAGAAAAATAACAAACAACACAAAATAAAAATAACAAAGTAAAACCGTATAATAATCTACCTATATCATACCTACTCCTCCAACCTAACAAAAGGAAAAGAAATTCCTATCTATGAGTGTGTGTGTGCTTGTGCGTGTGCGCGTGTCTACGTCATGTTCATGTTATACATCACATCGCTTATATTTTGACATTCTGAGTGAGAGCAGAAGTAGCTCAAGAGTTTGATGTATAATATATGCATGTCGTGTTAAAGTTGTGTGAACTGTCGCAGTTTTTAAATTGTAAACACAATCAGCCGGCTAGAGTCAGACGCTCAAACTCAGGCTATATAGGGTTCCATTGCCGTTGCCACCCAGTGACGCGGTTTGTTGACCAAAATGCTGCTCGGCTCATCCCTCGTATGGGAAATGCTATTTCAGTACAACTGGAATTGGTGGTTCCAAAATAATTCAAAATAGACGTGTTTATTCATCTGAGGTTTAGTTTACTGTAAGTGATCTTGTTTATTTATAAACCTGTTTAACACAAGCTTATCTCAGAGAGGGGTTTATCAGTACGTATGTCACACCCACAACTTTTATTTTTTTGCTGTAAGGTGACTAACTAACCACTGAGCCACCGTGCTGCCTCAGATCATTTCAAAATGGCTGCATGCAGTGGCTGCTCCAGAGATGGTTTTCTTGCTACATGTCCATGTTGAGGACAAAATTAATCATTCACAAGCTCTAAAATAATAGAGAAACCAGGGAGCAGCCAGTTACTTTGACATGAACAAGTAGTACTACTTTCTTTGAGTACCACAGTTTAGTTTCATGTAGCTGCTCTATGCAAAGGATGTGTAAATGGTTCATTTTAACACACATTTCAGAAGAATCGCTCTTCAAGATGTCACCAGAGCAATGGCCTCTGTGCCCTGTCATGTGACCTTGTGTCAAAAAAAAGAGAAGTGATGCAGAAGGCCGGATGGCCTTGAACCTAAAATGGTGAAATTCTCACCCTGACCACAAGCATATCTCAAAGGGCTTTACACAGCATCATATACAGTACATGTCACACCCACAACTTGTTTAAGGCAACTAGCTACTAACCACTGAGCCACCGTGCTGCCTAAGATCATTTCAAAATGGCTGCATGTCCACATTGAGGACATTATTCACAAGCTGTAAAATATAGAGAAGCCTGCCAGCAGCAGTGTTATTGTTTTGATATTTACAATTACTACTTTCTTAAGAGTACCACACTTTGTGTTTGGTTGTTGTAGTGAGAATATTGTAAAACACTATTCAGGGCAGATATGATCTCCTCATTTCTCATGGAAGATTTCTCATTTGTCAAATTTCATTCTGTCAAAATCTTTCCTCATCATCCATCTAAACCAAACTACAGTTCACCATGATGTTCTAACAACAGTGTGTGCTGTTTGTACTCATGGAGAAATACTCATGTTTGGATTTACGTGTCACATATTGGCTTTGCATCCTTTCCCACAAACACCCAGTGATCAGCATTTATCTACAGTTAAGAGAGAGAGAGAGAGAGAGAGAGAGAGAGAGAGAGAGAGAGAGAGGGAGAGAGAGAGGGAGAGAGAAGGAGAGGGAGAGCGAGAGAGAGAGAGGGAGAGAGAGAGAGAGAGAGGGAGAGAGAGAGGGAGAGGGAGAGAGAGAGGGAGAGAGAGAGAGAGGGAGAGGGAGAGAGAGAGAGGGAGAGAGAGAAGGAGAGAGAGAGAGAGAGAGAGAGAGAGGGAGAGAGAGAGAGAGAGAGAGAGAGAGAGATGCACAGTAATGGCAGTCATAATGATACCATTATCAACTATAATAAGTAAGAAGAGCACATAGTAATGGTCATGTTACAACAGTTACAACAGTAGTAATGGTGATGCACAGTTACAACAGTAGTAACAGTAGCATGTTGACACTTTATTTAAGGACACTGCACAACCCTCCAGCAGTGTGACTATTCTACAGAGGTGTTGAATGTTCCTGTGTCCCTGTGATAATGTATTATGGTCCAGACTTACAAGATGTAGTGACTTAGATGATGCTGCAGTCAGCAGCAGTTGTTATTCAGAGGAGTTTGAAGCTCGCTCATCTTCCCTTTTCCCAAAAGCATCTTAGATCATTTCTGTGTGTCTGAGTTGACCTGGAGCTGAGATGATGTGAGTGTTTTCACTGTAATAAATGTAGTCAGGTCTCCAGCAGCTTCACATACTGCAGCAGCTCCACTACAGATGAAAGTCACTGTTTTTATGAATGACTGTGGTTTGTGATGTGCTCTGTGTTACAGTGGTGCAGGCTCAGGATTACTGGGGAGTGACTTACACTGCTACTGACATCTGTGCTTTAAAAGGATCAGCAGTGGACATAAGCTGTACCTACATATACCCATCCTCCCATACTGTCGAAGAAACGTTCTGGTTCAAAAGGACGGGTGTTGAACCTGTGGATCTGAAGACAGACTCACAGTATGCAGGTCGTGTGAAGTATCACAGTGAGCAGAAGAAACACAGGCTGAGGATCACAGACCTGAGAGAGACTGACTCAGCTGAGTACAGGTTCCTGTTCAGAACAAACAAAGGTGGATGGAATGGTAAACCTGGAGTCTCTCTGACTGTCACAACAGGTAACACTGACCTGAGGACTTGTTCATTCAATTCCAAATATAGTTCAACATCTTGGAAATGCCGATGTTGTGATTGTGTGTGTGTGTGTGTGTGTGTGTGTGTGTGTGTGTGTGTGTGTGTTTGTGTGCGTGCGTGTCTGTGTATGTCTGTCTGTGTGTGTGTGTGTGTGTGTGTGTGTGTGTGTGTGTGTGTGTGTGTGTGTGTGTGTGTGTGTGTGTGTGTGTGTGTGTGTGTGTGTGTGTGTGTGTTACAGCCCTAGGCCGTATGTGTAGTATTTTCTGTTTCTCTTCCCTGTTTGCATGTGGATGTGTGCTTGTGTGTGGAGTGAGACTTCTTGTTGTGAGTGGATCTTTCTTCTTCTAACAGGTGATGGCAATCAGCAGTGATTGGCCAGTGGTGGCTGCGGATTGGTCGACTCCGCAGTTCACTTCCTTTATAGCTCCCTGGATTCAGCAAGATGGTGGGGGAGAGGGCTGTGGCTATGCCGTGCTGTGGTCAGTCTCCCCCATTTCTCCTCACGCCTCAACACCATGTTAGCTTTTAGCTATGGCTTTTACTGTTGTTGCTGGAGTCTGTGGTGTGCCTGCCTTCGGAGAAGCAGTAGGGGTTAACTGCCATTTTTGTTGTGGTTTTGTTTTCTCCTGTTTCTTTAGTTAGGGAGTTAGGCTTTAGTCAATGTCTTTTGGTTATTTACTTTCTTGTAGGGATTATTTAGTGGGGGGGAGGTGAGTAGTTTGTTTGCTTTGTTTCTTTAGTTTTGGCATTGGTTATCCCTGAAGTCAATACTTCTGACACATCCATATCTTTGTCTAAACTTTCAGTGTATGATGTAATATTTATTATGTAAAATAAATGGCCCTTTTTGCCTTTTTAAAGCCTTGCTCTCGTGTCACTTTTATGTTGCGGCCTGACCCTAGACCAGGTCGTAACATAAATTGGGGGCTTGTCCGGTCTTTCCCTGCACTCTTTTGTGTTGGGAAGATTTTGAACCTTGGTTGGCAGTTCTGTGTGATAACATGTTTGTGGAGAAGGAACTGGAGCATTGTTCAGTGAGTCTGGTTCTGGTAGGGAGGAGGGAGTGGTGGCTGCCTTTTGCCTGCCGTGGCCTGGGATTGATCAGGTGGAGGTAGGGGCGGAGGCTCTGGCTCCCACTCTGGTCCTCTGTTCTGATGGCTCCATTACAGGCTGGGGGCTGGGCAGATGGAGGATCTGAGGCTCACCTTTAATCTGTGAGAGAGGTGGTGCTGGAAAGACCTTTGGCTCAGGCTACTTCTACCCTGGTGAGTATGAGTGCCTCCATCACTTTCTGTACAGTATCTGCCAATCAGAATTATGTAAGTGCCTGTGAAAAACGTTTTGGTGCACGATGAGCAAGGTGACTTAGTGTTTAGCTTCGTGGTTATTTTTCTGTGAGGAGTGTGTGAAGTGTCACTTGTAGTGCTGTGAAATGTTGTCTTTCTGTGTGTAATGTGTAGTGAACGCACATAAAATTTGGTCCGTAGAGTACTGTGTAGTGAAGGCACAGCTTGTGAAATTTGGCCTTAGAGTACTGTGTAGTGAAGGCACAGTGTGGATGCACAGGCTCTGCGCATCGTGAACGCGCAGACCCTGTACATTGTGACAGCACCCGTGGTGTTAGTGCTGGGGACGGTTTAACGTGACCTTTAATCCTAAAGCGCCCTTAGTTCGTTTTTGTGTCCAACCGTGAATGCTTTACAAGCTTTAAACAGAGGCAGTACGTGGCGCCTGATCACCGTTAGTTGCTGTTCTCCAGCAGAGGAGAGCGTACTCGGGAGGACGATTACACAGGGGACAGAAGATTTTTTGTTTGTTTTGCCGTTGCCCTTAGCATGTGTTTAGCCTGTTTTAATAGATGTGTTTGCATCGTCCAGAGAAGAACATCTCTTTTGGGGTTAGATGTTCTTTTTTAGGAAGGGGGGTGTTACGGCCCTAGGCCGTATGTGTAGTATTTTCTGTTTCTCTTCCCTGTTTGCATGTGGATGTGTGCTTGTGTGTGGAGTGAGACTTCTTGTTGTGAGTGGATCTTGGATCTTTCTTCTTCTAACAGGTGATGGCAATCAGCAGTGATTGGCCAGTGGTGGCTGCGGATTGGTCGACTCCGCAGTTCACTTCCTTTATAGCTCCCTGGATTCAGCAAGATGGTGGGGGAGAGGGCTGTGGCTATGCCGTGCTGTGGTCAGTCTCCCCCATTTCTCCTCACGCCTCAACACCATGTTAGCTTTTAGCTATGGCTTTTACTGTTGCTGCTGGAGTCTGTGGTGTGCCTGCCTTCGGAGAAGCAGTAGGGGTTAACTGCCATTTTTGTTGTGGTTTTGTTTTCTCCTGTTTCTTTAGTTAGGGAGTTAGGCTTTAGTCAATGTCTTTTGGTTATTTACTTTCTTGTAGGGATTATTTAGTGGGGGGGAGGTGAGTAGTTTGTTTGCTTTGTTTCTTTAGTTTTGGCATTGGTTATGCCTGAAGTCAATACTTCTGACACATCCATATCTTTGTCTAAACTTTCAGTGTATGATGGAATATTTATTATGTAAAATAAATGGCCCTTTTAAAGCCTTGCTCTCGTGTCACTTTTATGTTGCGGCCTGACCCTAGACCGGTGTGTGTGTGTGTGTGTGTGTGTGTGTGTGTGTGTGTGTGTGTGTGTGTGTGTGTGTGTGTGTGTGTGTGTGTGTGTGTGTGTGTGTGTGTGTGTGTGTGTGTGTGTGTGTGTGTGTGTGAGAGTGTGTGAAGGTCTCAATGACATTTCTGTTCCATGTTCACATCCAGATCTCCCGAAGGTGCAGGTGACCAGATCCCAGTCTTCTACCCAGGCAGCTCACCTGCAGTGTCTCCGCAGCAGCTGTCGTCGTCCTTCCTACATCTGGTCCAAGAATGGACAGAACATCAAGGAAGAAACTACTTCTTCTTATAGAGGCAACGTTGGTCCTGAAGACAGCTATTCCTGTGCTGTAAATGGACTTGAGTCCCTGCCAGTGTGTGAGTTTACTCCACAGTGTTTCAAAATGAGAGATGAGATCTGGAGCAAACAGTCAATTTTAGCAAATTTAATAGGTGCAACAAATAATGACTAACGTTTCGACACTAAACGTGTCTTCCTCAGAGTTGGTTTGACTATTAACAATTTAAATAAGTTCCATGATAAAAACCCATCTTATAGTTAAGATTCACTTGAAAAGCAACAGATTACAAATGAGGAATTTTGACTTAGTGCAAAAACAATATTGATAGATGAGGGTTGTCAGTGTCAATGGAGTGTTTGACAGATGGTTTGTTGTAGCCTGTGATCTCTCTCAAACCTTTCCAAACAGAGTCATTGTCTGAGACCTGCTGATGGATCGTTGCAGCATTGTCTTATCAAACCTGTATTTGCGCTCTTTAAACCACTATTAATGTACGTTATATAATAATATATTTTCTTCCAGATGCTCCAAAGACCCCCTCTGTGAGTTCCTCTGGTGAAGCAGTGGAGGGCAGTTCAGTGAATCTGACCTGCAGCAGTGATGCCAGCCCAGCAGCTACCTACACCTGGTACAAGAAGAATGGACCTCCAGACCAGGAAGCTTTGACAACAGGTCCACAGCTTGACTTGGTTTCCCTGCAGTCCTCTGACTCTGGACAGTATTACTGTGAAGCTGAGAATAAGTGGGGGACAAAGAGATCTGACTTCTTCATCTCTGTTACTCTGTCATGTGAGTGAAATATACCTTATATATAAATATAACCTTCTGGTTAGGAGGACAGTGAACAAACAACTGAATTACTGAACAAATGACTGGATTTTAAATGTGTGTGTGTGTGTGTGTGTGTGTGTGTGTCATGGAAAATGTGGTGGTGGAGACACCTCTTGTAGCGAGGACTACAGAAGCTGTTTTGAGTACTTTTCCAGGTGTTTAAATATGTCAGTAATGGACCTAAACATCCTGTAATCTGGCAATTAATAGTTTGTATTTTCATCTGATCTCTTCTCAGCTCCATGGAAATTAACAGCTGCTGCAGTGACTACGACTCTTCTCCTGGTTGTCATCGTGCTCATATGCCTATTTGTCTTCTTCTGGATCAGGTGAGCTATTCTGTTTAGAGGTAGAGGATCCCAGGATGGTAAACCCTGCCTTCATTTTAATTTGCCACAATGCACCAATGTATGCACACAGACACACACACACACACACACACACACACACACACACACAAACACACACACACAATTAGAAGCGCCATGGATTTTTCCCATCGTGGCTCGTCCTTCCTCCACAGGCCGGCCAGGAGCGGTGGGCAGCTGCAGTGAAGCGCCCGGGGAGCGTTTGACTGTACAGTAGTTATGTTCTGGTAGTTAGACATTAAAGTTCAGTCATTTGTTCACCCATTCAGTTGTTTGTTCATTGTCCTCCTAACAGAAGGAAGAGGGCCTCCAGACAACCATCTGGATCTGGAGGAAGACCAGCCAACAGGCTGCAGGTGAGGAAGAGGAACTCAACAAGTTTAGAGCAAAAGAAAACAAGCTAAACATGTTGTCCCCCACCAGTGATGTAGATCCACCCATGGGTCAGTCCCATGCATTTCCAATGCCGCCCCCTAGCGGCACAAAGTCAACATTACAGTGTAAATTCACGTTCAAAGGACAATCACATGGTTGCAACACCAAACCACCGAAGTTCCATCTTTTTTTTAGATCGTCTTTTTGACCAACAGCTTGGGGCCATTCAGGTTGAATATTTGGGTAGTTGGAGAGATAATGCTAATGCATAGGACTAGGTATTTCATACCTTTGTTTTTTCCAAACAAAGCCCTGCTCAGTCTGATTGAGATGTGTGTTGGTTCAGGGAAATCACCTCACCTTTACTCCAGGTTATCTCATATTATAGAGTCAACAAGGTCAAGGAGTGCAGGTAATGAGACTGAAGGTTCACTTAGGGCAGTGGTTACAAACCTTGTCCAACTGTGTTTGCGCGCAGGCGTGCATGTTTTGGGGCGCTCTCTCCATAGCGTGCCAAAGTCTCGCCAATGAGGAAATGAATTCGCCATTAATTTCCAGGCGTATCTTAAACTGTGCGTGCGCGTTATAGTATGCGTGAATGTGTCATGCATGTGTGCGTGTGTCCATTACTGACTTTGAAATGCTATCGTCATCGAGACAAGTTATTACTCACTCACTCTCTCTCTCTCTCTATGCCTGTGCCTCAGCTGTCTGTGCAGACCAGGGAGCTGGGGGCAGGGTCACACCCCCTTCCTTGTTGCCTCGAGCCAGTCTCCCCCAAATCTCAGTGCAGACAAATCTCACCACAAACACACAAAGTCACTTATAGAAGCTTATAATATTATTAAGAATACTGGTTTGTTATTGAACTCGGCCCTGAAATTCGACCGGCAGATCAACTCTGTTGTAAAGGGAAGCTTCTTCCAACTCAGGCAGATAGTTAAAATCAACTCCTTTCACTCTGTCCATTTTGACTTTGAGAAATTAATCCATCTCCTTGTTCTTGTAAAGTTTTTGTTATTGAGTCTCTTTCTGCAATAACTGCACATTTATGGCAGTTATTATAGGCAGAGGTAATGTTATTACATTACCTCGTTTCTTTGTGAGCCAGTTACATTGTCAACTATGAGGCAGGTCAGGTGATTGGTCAGTGCACTTTGTAATTTCTGGAAATCACTGCGGGCGAGCTGGAGGTCAGACTGATGCACAGAACGAAACAGGATGTGAGTTCATGTGATGGTTTAACAGGCTCGTAGGATACATGCAAGATGGACTGTTTCCATGACTGTTTTATCAGTTGTGCTGTCCTGCATTGTCACCTTGGTGAACTTCATATTGTTTGTTGCAGAGTGTCACCTATGAGAACTGTCCTCGAGCATCCAGACCCTAGCCAGACCCCACCTACCAGAGCCTCAGTCCAGCCACCATGGATCATCAGGACCCAACATACTCTACTCTGAAGCCAGACCCCACCTACCAGAGCCTCAGCCCAGCCACCATGGATCAGGACCAAACATACTCTACTCTCCCACAGACTAGAGAGTAGCAAAGTGCTGAGATGCTAGAGTTACCTGTAGGGCTTGCAATTAACTTTTTTGATCACCAGCCAATATAGGCCCCTATTCTCCCACAGGCCTTCGGCGCTAAAACGGGCCTTCGGCGCTAAAAAACGTGCCTTGCGCCTGCCTCGGCAAGATATCAACATGGCTTTAGGCTGGTAAATGCGCTTTAGGCCGAATGGGCGTGGCGCACTCCCTGAATGGGCGAGAATGGGCGTTTCGGCGTTAAATGTCGGCCTAATGATATCTTCCCACCTGGCGTAAATTTAGCGCTTTGCGCTTTTGAAAACCAGGCCTATTCAGTGCGCTGGTTGCGTGGAGCGCTCCCCTCTGGCTCCCCTCTGGCTCCCCTCTGTCACCCTTCTCTGTGTCACTCTCTCCCTCTCTCCTCAGTCTGACAGGCACAATACGACTCTCTCTCTCTGACTCCCTCGCTCAGACAGACACAACACACTTCTCATAGGAAAAATAAGTTGTAAGTTCACTGCCTGGCATGTCCCAGCATGCATTGTGCCTACTCCATTTCGCTACTAAATAGCAACCAAATGAGCCAAAAACCTATATTAAGTGAGGATCTAAATAATGTGTAATGGTAACACAACCTGCATTTGTAGAACATTTCAATATTGGACCAAATAAAACATCGAAATGAAAACACCACCCTATGTGAAACATATATGTCCTCCTGGGCCTATATATATCTGTTGTCGATTTAACGTGATTTAGATAAGTGACAGCGGAACGCGCTTCTACTGTCATCTGCTATACTGTGATGTCCGCTCCAATAACTTGGCCCTACTTCACATCTAGTTTTACAATAAAAACACATTTATGCAATGACTTTACATAATGTAGGGTATATTTATGTGCATCATCCTTCCTGCAGCAGGCGAGAGAAAATTATATCTTTCTGGACAAACTTTCACCAATCTAATAGGCTATATTTTTCTCGCTGATGCATTTAGAACATTCTTTTCACTTTGATCTTGCTATAGTGTAGGGTATTTACATGCTTGCAGTATTTAAACTGCAGTTAGATTGGTTTGAGAAGCATAATAATATGGAATAATAGCCTATATATGGAGCAGCCAGACTGGATGAAGGGGGGGGAGGGGGGGCGGAGCGCTTGGCTTTGTCTGGTTTTACCGGATTTGTCCAGGAATTGGAGCTTAAAAGGCAAGCGTGTGACTCTTTACTGCAATTCTCCAATGAGCGGACTATGCATAATTTTACGCTTAAAAGGCATGGTTATAATGGTTGAGGCTGCATGTAGCGCCGATACCAAGATAGCAAATGCGCTGGTCCACACCCACTTACTGCGCTAGGCGGCCTAGCGCTAGACCTTAAACGCAGTTTCTACGCCGATTGCAACGATAGGGCCCATAGTTTCTCAGATAATCAGAATTTCCACTATAGTCCATGGGCCAGACCAGATTCCGGTACCACTCAAGGTGGCAAAACTTGCTTATAATTTTTGATAAGACACATGTCTGCAGATCATATTTTGCTATGATAGCCATTCCTTAGTGGTAGCTGTGACACAGTTACCAGCTTGTGAAGTGAACCACCCCTAAAGTAAATTGCATTTTAGATGCTGGTGCATATCCTGGGTTAGGCACATGCAGGGCATTTTTCAATATTTTGTACTATTGTTTTTGGTCCTATTTTAAAGGGGACCTTCTTAGCTTTCATTTAAGACAACTGCTGCTAACAACAACTGCTGTTTGCTTCAAGAGGAAACCTGCCTATCTCTGCTGCCAAAAGGCCTAAACACCTCTGCCCTTTTCACACCTTAGAAAACCCCCACTTTGCACTCAACAAGAACAAGAACAGCTCATAAGTTAATTGAAAATGCATGCTGACATAAGCATTTTCACATCATTTCTAATCATCTATTCATATCCTCATTAATATTAGGTCAATAATAGATTAGTGTAACTGTGTTAATCATGAAATACTGTAGATTAAAATGTTATTTTCTAATGTTAGAAGTGCCTCGCAAAGGTGGTTGAACACCCCCCCCATCCCCACCACCAGCAGCTAAACGACTAATATAGCCAGTCCAGTAATAGTAGTCAATATTTTTTAGAAAATGAAAAATGTAATATGTGCTGTTTGAAGTATCCACTTTGGCAAACCTCAACTCAAATACACAATGGAGTCCACTGCAATGAATGTGCAAGGCCAAAACAGAAGCTGCCCTGGCATTATAGCTACACTCACTGAGCACTTTACTGGAACACCAGACTAATTCTGGATAGGTATCAGGGTGGGAATGGAACGTCAGACCAATAAGGCCACATGCCAGGGCACAAAGGCAATTGCTCTATTGACATCGTGAAGAGTGATTTGTCAGAAATGTGTGTTAAAATGAGCCAATTACACATCCTTTGCCCATTAAACTGAGACCACTGGCGTTTTTAAAGCAACTGACAGTAGCAGGCCAGTAGCAGGGCATCACGGCCAGAAGGAGGAGCAATGGAGGCCTCCGTGTAATTCCCACCCTGGTAGGTATAGCCAGGGCCGTAGCCAGGGTTCCGAAATAGGGGAGGTCCAGCAAGGGGAGGCGGAAAATTGAGGGTTTTTTTCCCCTTTTTAAGCCATATTTAGAGTAATATATCATTTTAAATCAACATTAGGATTATACTGTTGTGATGTCATTATTCAGTATATTCTCTTTCATGTCACCACCTGCTCAGCTCTCCTGTCAACATAATTGTAACTAACAAACACAAACTGTTTTAGCCAAATTCATATCAAAATGACACCTACAAACACAGGTACACAACCCAAGCCGTACACAACACACAAAGTTACTTAGACAGACTAGACACTTACTTTCTTGGTTGTTGCTAAAAAATCTGTCAGTGTGTGTCACTCACTGTCTGTCGTTCACTCGCTCACTGTCTCGCAGCTCGCTCACCTTCAATTATCTCGCCAGGCAGACAGACAGTCATCACTCACCACCATGCTGCTGCTCTCTCAGAATCAAGTTACCGCGGACGCGGCGTCAGATGACTTCCTGCCTGACCTGCCTTTCGTTTCAAAATAAAAGCGATCCCGTGTTTTTCATGCTTTTCCTGTTTTCCATGCAGATTGTTTTATTTTTTTACAATCTTCGTTCTCAGGACACTCTACAATTTTCTGTTCCCAAAGTCCGAACTGAATTGGGGAAGAAAGCTTTTAGGTTCTCTGCACCCACCGCATGGAACAGTCTGCAGTCTGATCTTAAACTTAATAGCTTAGTAACCTTAAATGGTTTTAAGGCTATGGTAAAATCTCTTGAGAACAGGCTGTCTGTATGCAAATGTTTTATTTGATCATTTTAATGTTTTTCAATTGTATGTGTTTATGTGTTTGTTTGTTGTAACTTTGTGTTGCTGCTGTTTTTTGGCCAGGTCTCTCTTGTAAAAGAGATCTTTGATCTCAATGGGACAAACCTGGTTAAATAAAGGCTAAAAAAAAAAAAAATCTCTGAAATATTAAAAAAATCTCTGAAATATTAGGGGAGGTCCGGACCTCCCCGTCCTCATAGCTAGCTACGGCCCTGCGGTATAGCTTTCAGCTCTGTGTTAACCGGCTACCAAAGTGACATCCGCCTTAAGGTTTGACGTGTTGCATTCTGAGATACTTTTCTGCTGACCAAAGTTGTTGTTTTTGCACCATTCTGTGTCAATTCTTGAGACTGTTGTGAGATCAGCAGTTTCAGAAGGGTTGTACCAACAACCATGCCGTGCCGCGGTCAAAGTGGCTTATGGTGTGAGTTGCATACGTTAGTTAGTTTGTTCGGCCCATAGTCACCACACACAATGCCAGCATTGGTAAAATAGCTGTTGAATTCAACAATGTGATCAGAGTGAATTAAATGATAAACAATAAACACATGTTGCATGCAGGTGTAACTACACCTCAATTAGGTCAACAACAGACACGTTTGATGTTAAATCCAACAAACCGGAGCTCTGAAATGAAACCCACCATGCCTCTTGCCCAGGACAAAATGATAACTTTTTTCTTTTCTTTTTTGAGGGAATGTAACACATCCGCTATTTCTGTTGCTCTTTCCCCCCCCAACATTTTATTTAAATTGTTTCTTAACAGTACACAAACAAAACACACGAACAAGCTCGGACAGAGAAAACAAAAGACAACAACAGAAACATCAACATTCAATATTACATCCATGTGGTGCTACAAGCTGCTGCTTAAGGCAGTGGTTCTCAAATGGGGGTCCGCGGACCCCCAGGGGTCCGTGGCACTTTGCCAGGGGGTCCGCGAAAAGTTTTCAAGTAAATTTTTTTTTTTTTTTTATTAAAAAGAAAATGCTACATGTTACTTATTCCTTCTTAAACTACTTCCTACATGGTGCTAGTCTATCAAAAAATATTGGCTGTCATTGATTGTGTTGCATAGTGGTTTTCTGGACTGTTGACAAATTGTGATATTGTAAGTCGCTTTGGACAAAACAAAAGCGTCTGCTAAATGACGTAATGTAAATGTAATGTAATAAAAAAAAAAAAAAAAAATTGCAAAATCTTTATAGTTCAACGAAAATAGTTTATGCTTTAAATCTAAAATGGTTCATGGATTACATTCTAATAACAAACCTATCAAATTAAAAGTCAAGCACGTTACCGTGGAAACAATTAAGCTTAGCCCAAAATCACAAATCAGAATGAGGGGGTCCCCGGTATATTTACTTGTAAGGGGTCCTTGGCTGAAAAACATTTGAGAACCTCTGGCTTAAGGTGCTTATGTGATGTGATCCTATCTCTTATGTGCTCATAAGAGATAGGATCCCACCCAAGGGCTCCACGAGCAACCAGCTGGGTGAGTCACCAGAATCCCGTTCTTGAAGGGCAGAACCAAAATGATCCCTTATTTTGACCAATGTTCCATACGTTTATGGGCAATTAGAGGGTAATTGTGCTTTTTGCTTTAATTGAGTGTACCTGTGCTGTAAATCCTGTGTTATTGAGACAGCGTCCAAAATTAGCACCAGCCACCAGCCAAATGCTGGTAATATATGCAAGTGGCTGCATGTAGATTTGCTTCACTCACCATCCAAAACCCCCACAATGGTCTATCTATCTATTGAGTGGCTGGTAAAATGTTAACATTCACTAGCCATTTGACTGGTGGACAAAAAAGTACATGTTGGACCCAGATCCAGGTGAATTTATTTCTTGTTATTGTGCTGTGGGCTTTGGAGTGTTCAGGTGGCTGTGCTGTAAATCATGTTGAGAGTCAGGTGAATGTGTCTTAGTTATTCTGGATACTGCATACCGGTATGTGCGCTGTGAGGGGGGGGGCTCTTTATGTGACCATGCCATGCCATCATGTCATAATCCACCTGGGCATAAGATGTTGGGAGAAGTACATTCCTCTATACCGGTGGAGAGGAGTGGAACAACATCCCTAACGGAATTAAATCTGCATATTCTCTAAATGGTTTTAAAAACCTGAAAACAGGCTGAAGGCAGCGGACGCCAACAGACTCAACAAACTGATCCGTAAGGCCAGGGACATTGTGGGGCTGGATCTGGGCTCTCTGACTGCGGTGTCAGAGAAGAGAACTTTGTCCAGGCTACGCTCCATCATGAGCAATGACTCGCACCCACTCGACGGCGTGCTAGTGAAACATTGGAGTATGTTCAGTGAGAGACTGATTCCGCCTAGATGCAATACGGAGAGGCACAGGAAATCAGTCCTGCCTGTGGCCATTGGTCTATTTAATGCCTCTCTTAAAAGAGCACCTCGGAGACGTTCAGTCTCCCTGAGACTGAGCCAGCCGATAGGTTAACTGTGCCTGGCTGAGCCACGTGTAACGTATAGGGCAAGCCGACTTAATATAAGTCCAGTGTGCAATAAAGATAATTCGCACGTAATGTATACTTACTCTACTTATTTTGCTTACTTTAGACGTATTCTACTTATTTTTGCTTCTATCGCATTTACTACTGTTTATTCTATGCTATGTTGTGTTCTTATTCTGCTTATTTTCCTTACTATCGCATTTACTACTGTTTATTTTATGCTATGTGTGTTCTGTGAGCGAGCTACTGTAACTTGTCCCAATTTCCCCCCGGGGATCATTAAAGTCTTTCTGATTCTGATTCTGATATATATATATATATATATATATATATATATATATATATATATATATATATATATATATATATATATATCAGAATCAGAATATATATATATATATATATATATATATATATATATATATATATATATATATATATATATATATATATCAGAATCAGAATATATATATATACAGAATATATATATATATATATATATATATATATATATATATACCGTATATATATATATATAGATACCATATATATATGATGCTGTGTGTTACTGCTTAAGCCTGTGAATACCTATGTGTGAATTGCAAATATTGTGTGATGTTATTGGCTGTAGATTGGAAGCACAGTTTTGACCCACGCCTTAAAGGGAAGAGTGGGAATCACCAGGGTCACTACGATATGATCATCATACATAAGTCACAATACAATATTATTGTGAATTAAAAAAACATTGTGATTTATTCATTTTTTTCATTTTTTTGACATCTGTTTTATCTAATTAAATCAAGTTTCTCGGCTGTTCATCTCACTTCAATCATTTTTATTGCACCACAATTGGATTGCCAAGCAGATTGACTGACCAACACTGTCATAAAAATCTCATAAATGTTGCATGCACTTAAAAATGTTTATAATAAAACATCGCAATGCTTGGAATTTGTATGATACGATTTATTGGCACATAAAATATCACAATAATGCTGTATCGTACCCCCCCCCCCCCCCCACCCCTACTTAAAGCTGATCATCAAAAGTTGTAGTTCTTTGATCACTGATTTCTTTAAACATGCAATGTGTAATGTTTGATGTTTCTGAATGATTTCATTTAAAGTTGTTTGATTTTTAATGTTTGATTTTTTTTTACTCATATCAAAAATGTATAGTGTAATGATTCATTATTCATGATTCTGTGTCTGTGATTTGAATTTTAGGTGCTGGGGTCCCCAGTGCCTTCAAAGCCTTCCTTCAGATATGATTATGTCTTTGAGTCGGGAAGAGGACGATGTGTATAATCCAATCCCTTGTAAACAATTTAATCAAATAAATAAAATTCAAAAAAACAAATCTGTGTCCCACTGACTGCAGCTGAGCACATCTTTGAGCATAAAGGAGAACATTTAAATGTGTACGTAGTTTCATATAAGCCTACCAAAATGACCACATGTGTGTGTGTGTGTGTGTGTGTGTGTGTGTGTGTGTGTGTGTGTGTGTGTGTGTGTGTGTGTGTGTGTGTGTGTGTGTGTGTGTGTGTGTGTTTGTGTGTAGGTGCGCTCGTTGTAGTCCAAGGAGCGCCACAAGTGGGCGTGGGTGGACATTAAAGCAACACGTTTGAAACACCACCCCGTCAGGAAACGAGAGGGGATCTCACCAAGCGCCCCAGAAATAAACGTCCTTTCCGTGACATTATGACTGACTGACTGAATGACTCAACCCAAAGAACGATGCCTTGACCACGCCCTGCGCTGCACACGTGGTAAAAACAGAGAGCACCTAACCCTGAACAAATTGATACACAAGGTTTTTCAATTGATTCTGGTACTATTGGGCATGTTAATTAACATACTAAAAGTCTATCAAAATGAAAATTCAGGAAAGGGGTCATTTTCAAGATGGCTGCTGCCAGGAGTTTAAAATGGCTATATCTCATTTTACTATTCAACCATCTTGAAAACGACCTCCTTCTGGAATTTAGATTTTCCCAGCAGAGTGAGAATGTGTTACGGATGCATGGAATGTTTCTGATACAGATCAGGCTCTCTTTCTTATAGATGCTAGACTGATATTAGTCAGTTCATCAGTTTGCAGCAAAATTTGCCATTTCTGCTACATCAAACATGTTGATTTACTGGTTCACTGCTGTCATACATGCTAATAACCAAAAGAGGAAGGAAGTCTGCTCCTTACCAGCTTGTTTCTCTCCAGTCTAACCTGCCTGTGCCGACCACACAAGACCACATCTTCTCCACTGTAAGTTCTCTTTAAGACAGAGAAACCTACGTTACTTTGAACGTCTCTGCAGCCTGGACAGAGAGGAGAGGAGCAGCTATGACTTTTACAACAGCAGCAACTGGATTCATCGTCTTCCTTCTGTCTGTGCCAGGTATTGTTGTACATTTATATTTTAAGCATTTTGCTGGCATGCTAAGAGCAACGTAAAGAGACAGTAGGCTAGAGTAACGGCGCAGTGGCTCAGTGGTTAGCGCTGTTGCCTCATAGCAAGAAGGTCCGGTGTTCAAAACCCGGTCCTGTCTGTGTGGAGTTTGTGTATTTTTACTAGTATTTCTAGTTCCTAAGTGATTGTGAAATAGAAGGAAGCTTCTGAGCAAAGTTCCAAATTTGAAGTCCTCATCATAAGAATATGATTTGACAGCAAGATCATCCATATCACACTAGTCTATATAATTGCCATCGGCTGCCAGTCTGTGGCTTCAAAAAAATATATATCATGAAGCCTCCATATTATCTAAATATCTAATTGTTTTTGGAATGTATTTGGCTATGAGTGTACCAAATCATGCTTTCATCACAAAATGCACAATTGTTATGCTTTACTGCCCCGCTATAACGCTTAATTTATACTCGGACGTGAAAGCCTTCTCCCTCGCCGTGGGTAGTGCCGTGGCCGGCCGGCACCACCCACGGCTTTCATGCAGCTCCGCTCAGCTATGTGACGGAGAGGGGCATTTAAAGCCAGGTTTAGGCGAATAACTCATTTTAAATTAACAGTTGTGATGTCATTATTCAGTCTTAACCACCAATATTTGAGCCTTCTCTCACTCACTCCTATGTCACCACCTGCTCTTCCTGCAGGGCTTGAAATTAACTTTTTTGACCACCTGCCAATATGGCTGCTAGATTTTAAAGTTACCACCAGCCAATTAGAATTTCCACTACAGCCAAAATGTTTTTCTTGAAATAGGGATGGGCGAAAATACATCATAAAGTATTTGGATACAAATTACAAATACTTGCTCAAAAAATGTATCACAATACAAATACAAAATACTCGTCTGAAAAATGTATTTGAGATATAAATACGTATTTTGTATTTTGAAAATACATAAAAATACATTTTATAAAAAGTGATAAAGAGCTGCAACAATTAGTGAATCCATCAATTCATTGCCAAATATTACATTAATTGCCTATTTTGATCATCTGTTCATCATTTTGAGCCATTTCAAGATTCAAGATTTTTTTATTTTTTATTGTCACTCCATGGTACAAGTACCACGTGTGAAATTCTTGTGCAGGGGACTCCGTTTACGACATAGTACAAATAGGCAACAAGCAATGAGTAATAGGCAATAAGAGATAGGATCAATAAGCAATAAGACAGCAATAAGGCAATAAGAAATAGGCATCAATAAGCAATAAGACAAGTCGGTGGCTTATACGACAGTGGCATTTTCATTGCACATAGGTGCACATGTCATGTGCATACGTTAGACGTGTTCATACATTCCAAATTCGACGTTTTATACATACATGTGCAAATAGCATGTACCTTATTAAACATACACTTAAATTTACAATTACATTTCTGTAAGGAAAATGTCCTAATTCTCTGATTCCAGCTTATCAAATGTGACATTTTCTGGTTTCCTTAGATGGTAAATCATCTCTTAGTCCTGTGTGACAGTATTCTCCTTTGTGTACTAGGGTTGGCATCATGGACGATGGCATCGACCATCGTCGATGGGCCGACCCCCATCGACCTCTGACACTTCTACATCGGACCATCGTGATTATCTGTTCGAATTAAAAATTTGGCAGATTTAATAATAAAAAAGGCTAACTCCACTCAACCGCGACACACGGGGGACGCACAGGCGGCATTAAACAAGCGGCAAAGCGTACCTTATCCCCAGTTCAGAGAAGTGGTAAAGCGGAGAGGAAGATAAGATAAGCAGAAGTTGGTTGTGTTGAAAATGTTGAGAAAGAAGAAACTTCACGTTATTTCCTGTTTGCAACCCAATGTGAGTAATGTTACAAGTCTTCAACTGTGAATTCAACTCGCCTGTTTCCAGGAACTCTCTCCATTACATAGGCTGCCTGCTGCTGTGTTTCTATCTCTCCTTAACGTAACCTAATGTTAGGTTCAAAACTGAGCCCACACAAATCTAACGTTAGCTGCCAGTAATTCTGCCCCTTTTCTGCCAGCTAGCTAAATTAAACACACACACATTGTTGGTCACGATCTGTAACGTTAACGTTTGATTGTTTTGCGCCTTTCAATATTGCTGGTAGCCTACTGTTTGAATTGCCTGGCTCTGTGCTGTAGTAGTAGCCTATCCAAGCCCGCGGGTCTCTCATGACATGTAGAGCTCAGCTGTCCTGTTGTAAACGTGAACGTACATTGCAGTGGCGCAGCCAAACGGCACGGCATGGACTTCATAAATCATTAATTAACCCCACCCCCCGTCAACGACGATGCCAACGTCCATCGCAATGTTTCACTGTGGAACCATCGCGATGGTTATTTAGGTGACATCGCACAACCCTATTGTGTACCCTCTTAACACATTACAGTTCTTTCATTTCAGTTTTAGCCGTTTTTCAGCACAGCTAATTTCTCCCTCACTTCAGCTGTTAATCACCTTCTGTGAGGGCTTTTGACTTACAGGCAGCATTTCTACATGTTAACCTCAAGCTTTGGAACTTTGACCATGTTAGCCCTAGATATCTGACATCATAACAGTATCCCTGGAGATGATGCGCCATGGCTGCAGTGATGGAAATCGCCTCATCACATCACAATTGGTCGAGTGACATCACTAATGAAATCACAATCATGATTCATGACCCACACTGCCACCACACACACTGCCACCACACACACTGCCACCCACTTTGCCAATTTTAATTAAGAAGATAATTAGTTGTGTCTTGATACATACAATATGATACACTGGTTTGAATATGCAGTAAACCGTTTAATTTGCAGATAGGCCAGTGCATACAATATCTAATCATCAATTTATATTAGTAATTTATCTCTGGGGGAATTTCCACCAACACAAGGCTTCATACTAGACGAAGAAGTGATGTGAAGTCTGACTCAAGACCACCCTACTCTGCCTCTGATTTGTGGTTGAGTTTGTTCTGAGGGTAAGCCAATCAGAGGTAGAGTAGAAGTGACATGTCACATTTTTTTCCTCCACAGTTTAAACCTGTATCAATGGTAAGAATGTGTCAATTTGAGAATCAAATAACATAGAATTAAAGAAAAAAGTATTTTATGTATTTGAAATACACAAAATACAAGGTCTGAAAGTATCTTGATACAAATTACATCTTATTTTTCTCGGTCCAGCCAAATACAAATTACAAAATACACAAATGTATTTAAAATACTGCCCATCTCTGGCCGCTGCTACCATGGAGGCCTTACATGGTAGCGGCGGCCCTGTAGAGCGAGTGCTTGCCTGGTGCAGACGGGTTGAGTCAGCTCGAGCTCAGGGCAGTGAGGGCACTGTGGTGACAGGAGAGGAGAGCGAGCAGGGAGGGGCTCCGGTGTTGTGCCAAAAAGTGATTTATTTCCAGAAATTCATTTCGCTCCATGGGACCGCGCACAGTGCTGCCTCTACCCACCCTGTGAGCCCACATTCTCTGGGAAAACCACCTCCGGGGGCCTGGAGGGGGGGTCTCCCCCGGAGGTAGTCTCCCCGGAGAAGATGGGAGCTGGGCCGGGGTAGGCAGCCTGGGTGGTGGGCGTGGGTCAGTGCCCTGGGTGTCTGCGGGGCCAGCCATGGGGCTCACAGGGTGGGTAGAGGCAGTGCTGTGCACGGTCCCGCGGAGGGAAATCAGTTTCTGGCAGCAAATCACTTTTTGGCACAACGGGTTGGTGACGTGACGTCACTGCCACCCAAAAAGGCGTAACCCTGAGTTGTGCCAAACAAACGTTAATATCTCAAAAAGTAGAGTTTTTTTTTTAGAGTTTTATTAGGATCCCCATTAGCTGCTGCAAAGCAGCCGCTAATCTTCCTGGGGTCCACACATAACATAAAAACATTACATTAACTCAGACCATTACGATACAATACATTCAAATTGACGGCCAATATTGGGACAAAGACAGTTACAGGACAAAGACATTAAAATAAACAATGAACGGAGAAAAATAACAAACAACACAAAATAAAAATAACAAAGTAAAACCGTATAATAATCTACCTATATCATACCTACTCCTCCAACCTAACAAAAGGAAAAGAAATTCCTATCTATGAGTGTGTGTGTGCTTGTGCGTGTGCGCGTGTCTACGTCATGTTCATGTTATACATCACATCGCTTATATTTTGACATTCTGAGTGAGAGCAGAAGTAGCTCAAGAGTTTGATGTATAATATATGCATGTCGTGTTAAAGTTGTGTGAACTGTCGCAGTTTTTAAATTGTAAACACAATCAGCCGGCTAGAGTCAGACGCTCAAACTCAGGCTATATAGGGTTCCATTGCCGTTGCCACCCAGTGACGCGGTTTGTTGACCAAAATGCTGCTCGGCTCATCCCTCGTATGGGAAATGCTATTTCAGTACAACTGGAATTGGTGGTTCCAAAATAATTCAAAATAGACGTGTTTATTCATCTGAGGTTTAGTTTACTGTAAGTGATCTTGTTTATTTATAAACCTGTTTAACACAAGCTTATCTCAGAGAGGGGTTTATCAGTACGTATGTCACACCCACAACTTTTATTTTTTTGCTGTAAGGTGACTAACTAACCACTGAGCCACCGTGCTGCCTCAGATCATTTCAAAATGGCTGCATGCAGTGGCTGCTCCAGAGATGGTTTTCTTGCTACATGTCCATGTTGAGGACAAAATTAATCATTCACAAGCTCTAAAATAATAGAGAAACCAGGGAGCAGCCAGTTACTTTGACATGAACAAGTAGTACTACTTTCTTTGAGTACCACAGTTTAGTTTCATGTAGCTGCTCTATGCAAAGGATGTGTAAATGGTTCATTTTAACACACATTTCAGAAGAATCGCTCTTCAAGATGTCACCAGAGCAATGGCCTCTGTGCCCTGTCATGTGACCTTGTGTCAAAAAAAAGAGAAGTGATGCAGAAGGCCGGATGGCCTTGAACCTAAAATGGTGAAATTCTCACCCTGACCACAAGCATATCTCAAAGGGCTTTACACAGCATCATATACAGTACATGTCACACCCACAACTTGTTTAAGGCAACTAGCTACTAACCACTGAGCCACCGTGCTGCCTAAGATCATTTCAAAATGGCTGCATGTCCACATTGAGGACATTATTCACAAGCTGTAAAATATAGAGAAGCCTGCCAGCAGCAGTGTTATTGTTTTGATATTTACAATTACTACTTTCTTAAGAGTACCACACTTTGTGTTTGGTTGTTGTAGTGAGAATATTGTAAAACACTATTCAGGGCAGATATGATCTCCTCATTTCTCATGGAAGATTTCTCATTTGTCAAATTTCATTCTGTCAAAATCTTTCCTCATCATCCATCTAAACCAAACTACAGTTCACCATGATGTTCTAACAACAGTGTGTGCTGTTTGTACTCATGGAGAAATACTCATGTTTGGATTTACGTGTCACATATTGGCTTTGCATCCTTTCCCACAAACACCCAGTGATCAGCATTTATCTACAGTTAAGAGAGAGAGAGAGAGAGAGAGAGAGAGAGAGAGAGAGAGAGAGAGGGAGAGAGAGAGGGAGAGAGAAGGAGAGGGAGAGCGAGAGAGAGAGAGGGAGAGAGAGAGAGAGAGAGGGAGAGAGAGAGGGAGAGGGAGAGAGAGAGAGAGGGAGGGAGAGAGAGAGAGAGGGAGAGGGAGAGAGAGAGAGGGAGAGAGAGAAGGAGAGAGAGAGAGAGAGAGAGAGAGAGAGAGGGAGAGAGAGAGAGAGAGAGAGAGAGATGCACAGTAATGGCAGTCATAATGATACCATTATCAACTATAATAAGTAAGAAGAGCACATAGTAATGGTCATGTTACAACAGTTACAACAGTAGTAATGGTGATGCACAGTTACAACAGTAGTAACAGTAGCATGTTGACACTTTATTTAAGGACACTGCACAACCCTCCAGCAGTGTGACTATTCTACAGAGGTGTTGAATGTTCCTGTGTCCCTGTGATAATGTATTATGGTCCAGACTTACAAGATGTAGTGACTTAGATGATGCTGCAGTCAGCAGCAGTTGTTATTCAGAGGAGTTTGAAGCTCGCTCATCTTCCCTTTTCCCAAAAGCATCTTAGATCATTTCTGTGTGTCTGAGTTGACCTGGAGCTGAGATGATGTGAGTGTTTTCACTGTAATAAATGTAGTCAGGTCTCCAGCAGCTTCACATACTGCAGCAGCTCCACTACAGATGAAAGTCACTGTTTTTATGAATGACTGTGGTTTGTGATGTGCTCTGTGTTACAGTGGTGCCTGCTCAGGATGACTGGGGAGTGACTTACACTGCTACTGACATCTGTGCTTTAAAAGGATCAGCAGTGGACATAAGCTGTACCTACATATACCCATCCTCCCATACTGTCGAAGAAACGTTCTGGTTCAAAAGGACGGGTGTTGAACCTGTGGATCTGAAGACAGACTCACAGTATGCAGGTCGTGTGAAGTATCACAGTGAGCAGAAGAAACACAGGCTGAGGATCACAGACCTGAGAGAGACTGACTCAGCTGAGTACAGGTTCCTGTTCAGAACAAACAAAGGTGGATGGAATGGTAAACCTGGAGTCTCTCTGACTGTCACAACAGGTAACACTGACCTGAGGACTTGTTCATTCAATTCCAAATATAGTTCAACATCTTGGAAATGCCGATGTTGTGATTGTGTGTGTGTGTGTGTGTGTGTGTGTGTGTGTGTGTGTGTGTGTGTGTGTGTGTGTGTGTGTGTGTGTGTGTGTTTGTGTGCGTGCGTGTCTGTGTATGTCTGTCTGTGTGTGTGTGTGTGTGTGTGTGTGTGTGTGTGTGTGTGTGTGTGTGTGTGTGTGTGTGTGTGTAGGTGTGTGTGTGTGTGTGTGTGTGTGTGTGTGTGTGTGTGTGTGTGTGTGTGTGTGTGTGTGTGTGTGTATGTGTGTGTGTGTGTGTGTGTGTGTGTGTGTGTGTGTGTGTGTTACAGCCCTAGGCCGTATGTGTAGTATTTTCTGTTTCTCTTCCCTGTTTGCATGTGGATGTGTGCTTGTGTGTGGAGTGAGACTTCTTGTTGTGAGTGGATCTTTCTTCTTCTAACAGGTGATGGCAATCAGCAGTGATTGGCCAGTGGTGGCTGCGGATTGGTCGACTCCGCAGTTCACTTCCTTTATAGCTCCCTGGATTCAGCAAGATGGTGGGGGAGAGGGTTGTGGCTATGCCGTGCTGTGGTCAGTCTCCCCCATTTCTCCTCACGCCTCAACACCATGTTAGCTTTTAGCTATGGCTTTTACTGTTGTTGCTGGAGTCTGTGGTGTGCCTGCCTTCGGAGAAGCAGTAGGGGTTAACTGCCATTTTTGTTGTGGTTTTGTTTTCTCCTGTTTCTTTAGTTAGGGAGTTAGGCTTTAGTCAATGTCTTTTGGTTATTTACTTTCTTGTAGGGATTATTTAGTGGGGGGGAGGTGAGTAGTTTGTTTGCTTTGTTTCTTTAGTTTTGGCATTGGTTATCCCTGAAGTCAATACTTCTGACACATCCATATCTTTGTCTAAACTTTCAGTGTATGATGTAATATTTATTATGTAAAATAAATGGCCCTTTTTGCCTTTTTAAAGCCTTGCTCTCGTGTCACTTTTATGTTGCGGCCTGACCCTAGACCGGGTCGTAACATAAATTGGGGGCTTGTCCGGTCTTTCCCTGCACTCTTTTGTGTTGGGAAGATTTTGAACCTTGGTTGGCAGTTCTGTGTGATAACATGTTTGTGGAGAAGGAACTGGAGCATTGTTCAGTGAGTCTGGTTCTGGTAGGGAGGAGGGAGTGGTGGCTGCCTTTTGCCTGCCGTGGCCTGGGATTGATCAGGTGGAGGTAGGGGCGGAGGCTCTGGCTCCCACTCTGGTCCTCTGTTCTGATGGCTCCATTACAGGCTGGGGGCTGGGCAGATGGAGGATCTGAGGCTCACCTTTAATCTGTGAGAGAGGTGGTGCTGGAAAGACCTTTGGCTCAGGCTACTTCTACCCTGGTGAGTATGAGTGCCTCCATCACTTTCTGTACAGTATCTGCCAATCAGAATTATGTAAGTGCCTGTGAAAAACGTTTTGGTGCACGATGAGCAAGGTGAGTTAGTGTTTAGCTTCGTGGTTATTTTTCTGTGAGGAGTGTGTGAAGTGTCACTTGTAGTGCTGTGAAATGTTGTCTTTCTGTGTGTAATGTGTAGTGAACGCACATAAAATTTGGTCCGTAGAGTACTGTGTAGTGAAGGCACAGCTTGTGAAATTTGGCCTTAGAGTACTGTGTAGTGAAGGCACAGTGTGGATGCACAGGCTCTGCGCATCGTGAACGCGCAGACCCTGTACATTGTGACAGCACCCGTGGTGTTAGTGCTGGGGACGGTTTAACGTGACCTTTAATCCTAAAGCGCCCTTAGTTCGTTTTTGTGTCCAACCGTGAATGCTTTACAAGCTTTAATCAGAGGCAGTACGTGGCGCCTGATCACCGTTAGTTGCTGTTCTCCAGCAGAGGAGAGCGTACTCGGGAGGACGATTACACAGGGGACAGAAGATTTTTTGTTTGTTTTGCCGTTGCCCTTAGCATGTGTTTAGCCTGTTTTAATAGATGTGTTTGCATCGTCCAGAGAAGAACATCTCTTTTGGGGTTAGATGTTCTTTTTTAGGAAGGGGGGTGTTACGGCCCTAGGCCGTATGTGTAGTATTTTCTGTTTCTCTTCCCTGTTTGCATGTGGATGTGTGCTTGTGTGTGGAGTGAGACTTCTTGTTGTGAGTGGATCTTGGATCTTTCTTCTTCTAACAGGTGATGGCAATCAGCAGTGATTGGCCAGTGGTGGCTGCGGATTGGTCGACTCCGCAGTTCACTTCCTTTATAGCTCCCTGGATTCAGCAAGATGGTGGGGGAGAGGGCTGTGGCTATGCCGTGCTGTGGTCAGTCTCCCCCATTTCTCCTCACGCCTCAATACCATGTTAGCTTTTAGCTATGGCTTTTACTGCTGCTGCTGGAGTCTGTGGTGTGCCTGCCTTCGGAGAAGCAGTAGGGGTTAACTGCCATTTTTGTTGTGGTTTTGTTTTCTCCTGTTTCTTTAGTTAGGGAGTTAGGCTTTAGTCAATGTCTTTTGGTTATTTACTTTCTTGTAGGGATTATTTAGTGGGGGGGAGGTGAGTAGTTTGTTTGCTTTGTTTCTTTAGTTTTGGCATTGGTTATGCCTGAAGTCAATACTTCTGACACATCCATATCTTTGTCTAAACTTTCAGTGTATGATGGAATATTTATTATGTAAAATAAATGGCCCTTTTAAAGCCTTGCTCTCGTGTCACTTTTATGTTGCGGCCTGACCCTAGACCTGTGTGTGTGTGTGTGTGTGTGTGTGTGTGTGTGTGTGTGTGTGTGTGTGTGTGTGTGTGTGTGTGTGTGTGTGTGTGTGTGTGTGTGTGTGTGTGTGTGTGTGTGTGTGTGTGTGTGTGTGAGAGAAGGTCTCAATGACATTTCTGTTCCATGTTCACATCCAGATCTCCCGAAGGTGCAGGTGACCAGATCCCAGTCTTCTACCCAGGCAGCTCACCTGCAGTGTCTCCGCAGCAGCTGTCGTCGTCCTTCCTACATCTGGTCCAAGAATGGACAGAACATCAAGGAAGAAACTACTTCTTCTTATAGAGGCAACGTTGGTCCTGAAGACAGCTATTCCTGTGCTGTAAATGGACTTGAGTCCCTGCCAGTGTGTGAGTTTACTCCACAGTGTTTCAAAATGAGAGATGAGATCTGGAGCAAACAGTCAATTTTAGCAAATTTAATAGGTGCAACAAATAATGACTAACGTTTCGACACTAAACGTGTCTTCCTCAGAGTTGGTTTGACTATTAACAATTTAAATAGGTTCCATGATAAAAACCCATCTTATAGTTAAGATTCACTTGAAAAGCCACAGATTACAAATGAGGAATTTTAACTTAGTGCAAAAACAATATGGATAGATGAGGGTTGTCAGTGTCAATGGAGTGTTTGTCAGATGGTTTGTTGTAGCCTGTGATCTCTCTCAAACCTTTCCAAACAGAGTCATTGTCTGAGACCTGCTGATGGATCGTTGCAGCATTGTCTTATCAAACCTGTATTTGTGCTCTTTAAACCACTATTAATGTATGTTATATAATAATATATTTTCTTCCAGATGCTCCAAAGACCCCCTCTGTGAGTTCCTCTGGTGAAGCAGTGGAGGGCAGTTCAGTGACTCTGACCTGCAGCAGTGATGCCAGCCCAGCAGCTACCTACACCTGGTACAAGAAGAATGGACCTCCAGACCAGGAAGCTTTGACAACAGGTCCACAGCTTGACTTGGTTTCCCTGCAGTCCTCTGACTCTGGACAGTATTACTGTGAAGCTGAGAATAAGTGGGGGACAAAGAGATCTGACTTCTTCATCTCTGTTACTCTGTCATGTGAGTGAAATATACCTTATATATAAATATAACCTTCTGGTTAGGAGGACAGTGAACAAACAACTGAATTACTGAACAAATGACTGGATTTTAAATGTGTGTGTGTGTGTGTGTGTGTGTGTGTGTGTGTGTGTGTCATGGAAAATGTGGTGGTGGAGACACCTCTTGTAGCGAGGACTACAGAAGCTGTTTTGAGTACTTTTCCAGGTGTTTAAATATGTCAGTAATGGACCTAAACATCCTGTAATCTGGCAATTAATAGTTTGTATTTTCATCTGATCTCTTCTCAGCTCCATGGAAATTAACAGCTGCTGCAGTGACTACGACTCTTCTCCTGGTTGTCATCGTGCTCATATGCCTATTTGTCTTCTTCTGGATCAGGTGAGCTATTCTGTTTAGAGGTAGAGGATGCCAGGATGGTAAACCCTGCCTTCATTTTAATTTGCCACAATGCACCAATGTATGCACACAGACACACACACACACACACACACACACACAATTAGAAGCGCCATGGATTTTTCCCATCGTGGCTCGTCCTTCCTCCACAGGCCGGCCAGGAGCGGTGGGCAGCTGCAGTGAAGCGCCCGGAGAGCGTTTCACTGCACAGTAGTTATGTTCTGTTAGTTAGACATTAAAGTTCAGTCATTTGTTCACTAATTAAGTTGTTTGTTCATTCTCCTCCTAACAGAAGGAAGAGGGCCTCCAGACAACCATCTGGACCTGGAGGAACACCAGCCAACAGGCTGCAGGTGAGGAAGAGGAACTCAACAAGTTTAGAGCAAAAGAAAACAAGCTAAACATGTTGTCCCCCACCAGTGATGTAGATCCACCCATGGGTCAGTCCCATGCATTTCCAATGCCGCCCCCTAGCGGCACAAAGTCAGCATTACAGTGTAAATTCACGTTCAAAGGACAATCACATGGTTGCAACACCAAACCACCGAAGTTCCATCTTTTTTTTAGATCATCTTTTTGACCAACAGCTTGGGGCCATTCAGGTTGAATATTTGGGTAGTTGGAGAGATAATGCTAATGCATATTGCATAGGACTAGGTATTTCACACCCCCTTCCTTGTCGCCTCGAGCCAGTCTCCCCCAAATCTCAGTGCAGACAAATCTCGCCACAAACACACAAAGTCACTTATATAAGCGGCTGCACTGCTTAAGAATATTGGTTTGTTATTCAACTCGGCCCTGAAATTCGACCGGCAGATCAACTCTGTTGTAAAGGGAAGCTTCTTCCAACTCAGGCAGATAGTTAAAATCAAGTCCTTTCACTCTGTCCATTTTGACTTTGAGAAATTTATCCATCTCCTTGTTCTTGTTATTGAGTCTCTTTCTGCAATAACTGCACGTTTATGGCAGTTATTATAGGCAGAGGTAATGTTATTACATTACCTCGTTTCTTCGGGAGCCAGTTACATTGTCAACTATGAGGCAGGTCAGGTGATTGGTCAGTGCACTTTGTAATTTCTGGAAATCACTGCGGGCGAGCTGGAGGTCAGACTGATGCACAGAATGAAACAGGATGTGAGTTCATGTGATGGTTTAACAGGCTCGTAGGATACATGCAAGATGGACTGTTTCCATGACTGTTTTATCAGTTGTGCTGTCCTGCATTGTCACCTTGGTGAACTTCATATTGTTTGTTGCAGAGTGTCAGCTATGAGAACTGGCCTCCAGCATCCACATCCCAGCCAGACCCCACCTACCAGAGCCTCAGTCCAGCCACCATGGATCATCAGGACCAAACATACTCTACTCTGAAGCCAGACCCCACCTACCAGAGCCTCAGCCCAGCCACCATGGATCAGGACCAAACATATTCTACTCTCCCACAGACTACAGAGTAGCAAAGTGCTGAGATGCTAGAGTTAACTGTAGGGCTTGCAATTAACTTTTTTGATCACCAGCCAATATAGTTTCTCAGATAATCAGAATTTCCACTATAGTCCATGGGCCAGACCAGATTCCGGTACCACTCAAGGTGGCAAAACTTGCTTATAATTTTTGATAAGACACATGTCTGCAGATCATATTTTGCTATGATAGCCATTCCTTAGTGGTAGCTGTGACACAGTTACCAGCTCGTGAAGTGAACCACCCCTAAAGTAAATTGCATTTTAGACGCTGGTGCATATCCTGGGTTAGGCACATGGTCAGGGCATTTTTCAATATTTTGTACTATTGTTTTTGGTCCTATTTTAAAGGGGACCTTCTTAGCTTTCATTTAAGGCAACTGCTGCTAACAACAACTGCTGTTTGCTTCAAGAGGAAACCTGCCTATCTCTGCTGCCAAAAGGGCCTAAACACCTCTGCCCTTTTCACACCTAGAAAACCCCCACTTTGCACTCAACAAGAACAAGAACAGCTCATAAGTTAATTGAAAATGCATGCTGACAAGCATTTTCACAGCATTTTTAATCATCTATTCATATCCTCATTAATAATTAGGTCAATAATAGATTAGTGTAACTGTGTTAATATTCCAATGAAATAATTAGGCCTATAGATTCAAATGTTATTTTCTAATGTTAGAAGTGCCTCGAAAAGGTGGTTGAACACCCGCCCCCATCCCCCCCACCAGCAGCTAAACGACTAATATAGCCAGTCCAGTAATAGTAGTCAATATTTTTTCGAAAATGAAAAATGTAATGTGCTGTTATCCAACTCCTTTCACTTTGGCAAACCTCAACTCAAATACACAATGGAGTCCTATGCAATGAATGTGCAAGGCCAAAACAGAAGCTGCCCTGGCATTATAGCTACACTCACTGAGCACTTTACTGGAACACCAGACTAATTCTGGATAGGTACCAGGGTGGGAATGGAACGCCAGACCAATAAGGCCACATGTCAGGGCACAAAGGCAATTACTCTATTGACATCGTGAAGAGTGATTTGTCAGAAATGTGTGTTAAAATGAGCCAATGACACATCCTTTGCCCATTAAACTGAGACCACTGACGTTTTTAAAGCAACTGACAGTAGCAGGCTGGTAGCAGGGCATCACGGCCAGAAGGAGGAGCAATGGAGGCCTCCGTGTAATTCCCACCCTGCTAGGTATCAGCTTTCAGCTCGGTGTTAACCGGCTACCAAAGTGACATCCGCCTTCAGGTTTGACGTGTTGCATTCTGAGATACTTTTCTGCTGACCAAAGTTGTTGTTTTTGCACCATTCTGTGTACATTCTTGTTGAGAGATTGGCAGTTTCAGAAGGGTTGGTGCCAGAGCTAATACTGGGTAGGTATCAGCTTTCAACTCTGTGTTAACCCGCTACCAAATTGACAGACGTGTTGCATTCTGAGATACTTTTCTGCTGACCAAAGTTGTTGTTTTTGCACCATTCTGTGTCAATTCTTGAGACTGTTGTGAGATCAGCAGTTTCAGAAGGGTTGTACCAACACCCATGCCGTGCCGCGGTCAAAGTGGCTTATGGTGTGAGTTGCATACGTTAGTTAGTTTGTTCGGCCCATAGTACCCACACACAATGCCAGCATTGGTAAAATAGCTGTTGAATTCAACAATCTGATCAGAGTGAAATAAATGATAAACAATAAACACATGTTGCATGCAGGTGTAACTACACCTCAATTAGGTCAACAACAGACACGTTTGATGTTAAATCCAACAAACCGGAGCTCTGAAATGAAACCCACCATGCCTCTTGCCCAGGACAAAATGATAACTTTTTTCTTTTCTTTTTTTGAGGTAATGTAATAATTGTATCCATCACATCCGCTATTTCTGTTGCTCTTTCCCCCCCAATATTTTATTTAAATTGTTTCTTAACAGAACACAAGCAAAACACACGAACAAGCTCGGACAGAGAAAACAAAAGACAACAACAGAAACATCAACATTCAATATTACATGTGGTGCTACAAGCTGCTTAAGGTGCTTATGTGCTCATAAGAGATAGGATCCCACCCAAGGGCTCCACGAGCAACCAGCTGGGTGAGTCACCAGAATCCCGTTCTTGAAGGGCAGAACCAAAATGATCCCTTATTTTGACCAATGTTCCATACGTTTATGGGCAATTAGACAGTAATTGTGCTTTTTGCTTTAATTGAGTGTACCTGTGCTGTAAATCCTGTGTTATTGAGACAATTAGCACCAGCCAAATGCTGGTAATATATGCAAGTGGCTGGTAGATTTGCTTCACTCACCATCCAAAACCCCCACAATGGTCTATCTATCTATTGAGTGGCTGGTAAAATGTTAACATTCACTAGCCATTTGACTGGTGGACAAAAAAGTACATTTTAGACCCAGATCCAGGTCAATTTATTTCTCGTTATTGTGCTGT
The DNA here is from genome assembly GCF_964638095.1 of Poromitra crassiceps. Taxonomy (NCBI): domain Eukaryota; kingdom Metazoa; phylum Chordata; class Actinopteri; order Beryciformes; family Melamphaidae; genus Poromitra; species Poromitra crassiceps. The sequence goes on along the minus strand of NC_139645.1, from coordinate 16,888,544 downwards.
GGGCTTTGGAGTGTTCAGGTGGCTGTGCTGTAAATCCTGTTGAGAGTCAGGTGAATGTGTCTTACTTATTCTGGATACTGCATACTGGTATGTGCGCTGTGAGGGGGGGGCTCTTTATGTGACCATGCCATGCCATCATGTCATAATCCGCCTGGGCATAAGATGTTGGGAGAAGTACATTCCTCTATACCGGTGGAGAGGAGTGGAACAACATCCCTAACGGAATTAAATCTGCATATTCTCTAAATGGTTTTAAAAACCTGAAAACAGGCTGAAGGCAGCGGACGCCAACAGACTCAACAAACTGATCCGTAAGGCCAGGGACATTGTGGGGCTGGATCTGGGCTCTCTGACTGCGGTGTCAGAGAAGAGAACGTTGTCCAGGCTACGCTCCATCATGAGCAATGACTCGCACCCACTCCACGGCGTGCTAGTCAAACACAGGAGTACGTTCAGTGAGAGACTGATTCCACCTAGATGCAATACGGAGAGGCACAGGAAATCAGTCCTGCCTGTGGCCATTGGTCTATTAATGCCTCTCTTAAAAGAGCACCTCGGAGACGCTCAGTCTCCCTGAGACTGAGCCAGCCGATAGGTTAACTGTGCCTGGCTGAGCCACGTGTAACGTATAGGGCAAGCCGACTTAATATAAGTCCAGTGTGCAATAAAGATAATTCGCACGTAATGTATACTTACTCTACTTATTTTGCTTACTTTAGACGTATTCTACTTATTTTTGCTTCTATCGCATTTACTACTGTTTATTCTATGCTATGTTGTGTTCTTATTCTGCTTATTTTCCTTACTATCGCATTTACTGTTTATTTTATGCTATGTGTGTTCTGTGAGCGAGCTACTGTAACTTGTCCCAATTTCCCCCCGGGGATCATTAAAGTCTTTCTGATTCTGATTCTGATATATATATATATATATATATATATATATATATATATATATATGATGATTTGTGTTACTGCTTAAGCCTGTGAATACCTATGTGTGAATTGCAAATATTGTGTGATGTTATTGGCTGTAGATTGGAAGCACAGTTTTGACCCACGCCTTAAAGGGAAGAGTGGGAATCACCAGGGTCACTACGATATGATCATGATACATAAGTCACAATACAATATTATTGTGAATTAAAAAAACATTGTGATTTATTCATTTTTTTGACATCTGTTTTATCTAATTAAATCAAGTTTCTCGGCTGTTCATCTCACTTCAATCATTTTTATTGCACCACAATTGGATTGCCAAGCAGATTGACTGACCAACACTGTCATAAAAATATCTCATAAATGTTGCATGCACTTAAAAATGTTTATAATAAAACATCGCAATGCTTGGAATTTGTATGATACGATTTATTGGCACACAAAATATCACAATAATGCTGTATCGTCCCCCCCCCCCACCCCTACTTAAAGCTGATCATCAAAAGTTGTAGTTCTTTGATCACTGATTTCTTTAAACATGCAATGTGTAATGTTTGATGTTTCTGAATGATTTCATTTAAAGTTGTTTGATTTTTAATGTTTGATTTTTTTTACTCATATCAAAAATGTATAGTGTAATGATTCATTATTCATGATTCTGTGTCTGTGATTTGAATTTTAGGTGCTGGGGTCCCCAGCGCCTTCAAAGCCTTCCTTTAGATATGACTATGTCTTTGAGTCGGGAAGAGGACGATGTGTATAATCCAATCCCTTTTAAACAATTTAATCAAATAAAGAAAATTCAAAACAATAAATCTGAGTCCCACTGACTGCAGCTGAGCACATCTTTGAGCATAAAGGAGAACATTTAAATGTGTACGTAGTTTCATATAAGCCTACCAAAATGACCACATGTGTGTGTGTGTGTGTGTGTGTGTGTGTGTGTGTGTGTGTGTGTGTGTAGGTGTGCTCGTTGTAGTCCAGGGAGCGCCGCAAGTGGGCGTGGGTGGACATTAAAGCAGCATGTTGGAAACACCACCCCGTCGGGAAACGAGAGGGGGTCTCACCAAGCGCCCCAGAAATAACCGTCCTTTCCGTCGTTTCGGTGACATTATGACTGACTGACTGAATGACTCACCCCAAAGAACGATGCCTTGACCACGCGCTGCGCTGCACACGTGGTAAAAACAGAGAGGGAGCACCTAATCCTGAACAAATTGATACACAAGGTTTTTCAATTGATTCTGGTACTATTGGTCATTAATTAACATACTAAAAGTCACCAAAATGAAAATTCCGGAAAGGGGTCATTTTCAAGATGGCTGCTGCCGGGAGCTTAAAATGGCTATATCTCATTTTACTATTCAACCATCTTGAAAACGACCTCCTTCTGGAATTTAGATTTTCCCAGCAGAGTGAGAATGTGTTACGGATGCATGGAATGTTTCTGATACAGATCAGGCTCTCTTTCTTATAGATGCTAGACTGATATTAGTCAGTTCATCAGTTTGCAGCAAAATTAGCCATTTCTGCTACATCAAACATGCTGATTTACTGGTTCACTGCTGTCATACATGCTAATAATGAAAAGAGGAAGGAAGTCTGCTCTTTACCAGCTTGTTTCTCTCCAGTCTAGCCTGCCTGTGATGACCAGACAAGACCACATCTTCTCCACTGTAAGTTATCTCTAAGACAGAGAAACTGTCTTTTAATGTTACTTTGAACGTCTCTGCAGCCTGGACAGAGAGGAGAGGAGCAGCTATGACTTTTACAACAGCAGCAACTGGATTCATCCTCTTCCTTCTGTCTGTGCCAGGTATTGTAATTGTACATTTATATTTTAAGCATTTTGCTGGCATGCTAAGAGCAACGTAAAGAGACGGTAGGCTAGAGTAACGGCGCAGTGGCTCAGTGGTTAGCGCTGTTGCCTCACAGCAAGAAGGTCCGGTGTTACCCCGGTCCTTTCCAGGTCCTTTCTGTGTGGAGTTTGTGTATTTTCATTAGTATTTCTAGTTCCTAAGTGATTGTGAAATAGAAGGAAGCTTCTGAGCAAAGTTCCAAATTTGAAGTCCTCATCATAAGAATATGATTTGACAGCAAGATCATCCATATCACACTAGTCTATATAATTGCCATCGGCTGCCAGTCTGTGGCTGCAAAAAAATATATATCATGAAGCCTCCATATTATCTAAATATCTAATTGTTTTTGGAATGTACAGTATTTGGCTATGAGTGTACCAAATCATGCTTTCATCACAAAATGCACAATTGTTATGCTTTACTGCCCCGCTATAACGCTTAATTTATACTCAGACGTGAAAGCCTTCTCCCTCGCCGTGGGTAGCGCCGTGGCCGGCCGGCACCACCCACAGCTTTCATGCAGCTCCGCTCAGCTATGTGACGGAGAGGGGCATTTGAAGCCAGGTTTAGAGGAATAACTCATTTTAAATTAACAGTTGTGATGTCATTATTCAGTCTTAACCACCAATATTTGATCCTTCTCTCACTCACTCCTATGTCACCACCTGCTCTTCCTGCAGGGCTTGAAATTAACTTTTTTGACCACCTGCCAATATTGCTGCTAGATTTTAAAGTTACCACCAGCCAATTAGAATTTCCACTAGCCAAAATGTTTTTCTTGAAATAGGGCCGTCGCTACCATGTAGGCCTTACATGGTATCGGCGGCCCTGTAGAGCGAGTGCTTGCCTGGTGCAGACGGGTTGAGTCAGCTCGAGCTCAGGGCAGTGAGGGCACAGTGGTGACAGGAGAGGAGAGCGAGCAGGGAGGGGCTCCGGTGTTGTGCCAAAAAGTGATTTGTTTCCAGAAATTCATTTTGCTCCATGGGACCGCGCACAGCGCTGCCTCTACCCACCCTGTGAGCCCATATTCTCTGGGAAAACCACCTCCGGGGGGCAGACCCCCCTGTGCCCGGGGAGGGGGGCTTAAGTGTGGGGTGCGCAGGATTCGGTTAGTGCACCGGATCCTGGAGGGGGGGTCTCCCCCGGAGGTAGTCTCCCCGGAGAAGATGGGAGCTGGGCCGGGGTAGGCAGGCTGGGTGGTGGGGGTGGGTCAGTGCCCTGGGTGTCTGCGGGGCCAGCCATGGGGCTCACAGGGTGAGTAGAGGCAGCGCTGTCCGCGGTCCCAGGAGCAAAATCACTTTCTGGCAGCAAATCACTTTTTGGCACAACGGGTTGGTGACGTGACGTCACTGCCACCCAAAAATGCGTAACCCTGAGTTGTGCCAAACAAACGTTAATATCCCAAAAAGTATACATCACATCGCTTATATTTTGACATTCTGAGTGAGAGCAGAAGTAGCTCAAGAGTTTGATGTATAATATATGCAAGTCGTGTTAAAGTTGTATGAACTGTCGCAGTTTTTAAATTGTAAACACAATCAGCCGGCTAGAGTCAGATGCTCAAACTCAGGCTATATAGGGTTCCATTGCCGTTGCCACCCAGTGACGCGGTTTGTTTACCAAAATGCTGCTCGGCTCATCCCTCGTATGGGAAATGCTATTTCAGTACAACTGGAATTGGTGGTTCCAAAATAATTCAAAATAGACGTGTTTATTGATCTGGAGCCGGTTGCACCAACTGGTCTTAACTATGCCTGGTCGTAACTCCAACGTCGGTCTTAGTTAAGACCATGGACTTACGCCTGTTGCACCAACACGGCTTATGTCTGGTCTTAACTATGCTGGTCGTAGCAATGCGCATCCATGTGAATTGCCAGGGAATGCACCCTGATTGGATGATGTTGCAAAAAATGTGCCTCGCGACCTGCTTGGAGCACTGTGCCACTACGCTCTCTCAGCCACTACTGTAAAACACCCTCCCTCCTCCCACCCTCCCTCGCTCCGGGGGAAAGATGGCGGCGATTGAGCCAGAAAGACAGTCTGAATGAAATTGAATGTAACGTTCCCAATTCTATGTATTGAATTCTAAAAAACTAACGGCAACATTTTGGAAGGCTAAGCCACACAACTAGTTAGTTATAATCTAACGTCGTGCTTTCAAAGACGGCGAACTGGCGGTGTTACGACGATGACGGTCAAAAAGGTCTCCGCGGAGATCTCTGTTACAGGCAGGCGCTACGCCTCCTCCTGACTTACGCCTGGGCGTAGTGAAAATAAGGCTTAAGCCGTCTTGGTGCAACCGGCGTAGCTGTTAGGTCGTAAAGTTACGACCAACTTAGCTTAAGACCAGTGTAAGACCAGTTGGTGCAACCGGCCCCTGAGGTTTAGTTTACCGTAAGTCTCTTGTTTATTTATAAACCTGTTGAACACAAGCTTATCTCAGAGAGGGTTTATCAGTACGTATGTCACACCCACAACCTTTGTTTTTGCTGTAAGGTGACTAACTAACCACTGAGCCACCGTGCTGCCTCAGATCATTTCAAAATGGCTGCATGCAGTGGCTGCTCCAGAGATGGTTTCCTTGCTACATGTCCACGTTGAGGACAAAATAAATCATTCACAAGCTCTAAAATCATAGAGAAACCAGGGAGCAGCCAGTTACTTTGACATGAACAAGTAGTATTACTTTCTTTGAGTACCACAATTTAGTTTCATGTAGCTGCCCTATGCAAAGGATGTGTAAATGGTTCATTTTAACACACATTTAAGAAGAATCACTCTTCACAATGTCACCAGAGTAATGGCCTCTGTACCCTGTCATGTGACCTTGTGCGCTAAAAAAATGCCGATGGCGAAGGCCGGATGGCCTTGAACCTAAAATGGTGAAATTCCCACCCTGACCACAAGCATATCTCAAAGGGCTTT
>NC_139645.1:16862819-16877819 GCF_964638095.1 Poromitra crassiceps | reverse complement strand
CAGAGTGTCAGCTATGAGAACTGGCCTCCAGCCTCTAGATCCCAGCCAGACCCCACCTACCAGAGCCTCAGCACAGCCACCATGGATCATCAGGACCAAACATACTCTACTCTGAAGCCAGACCCCACCTACCAGAGCCTGAGCCCAGCCACCATGGATCAGGACCAAACATACTCTACTCTCCCACAGACTAGAGAGTAGCAAAGTGCTGAGATGCTAGAGTTAACTGTAGGGCTTGCAATTAACGTTTTTGATCACCAGCCAATATCGTTTCTAGATCAGATAATCAGCATTTCCACTATAGTCCATGGGCCAGACCAGATTCCGGTACCACTCAAGGTGGCAAAACTTGCTTATAATTTTTGATAAGACACATGTCTGCAGATCATATTTTGGTATGATAGCCATTCCTTAGTGATAGCTGTGACACAGTTACCAGCTTGTGAAGTGAACCACCCCTAAAGTAAATTGCATTTTAGATGCTGGTGCATATCCTCGGTTAGGCACATGGTCAGGGCATTTTTCAATATTTTGTACTATTGTTTTTGGTCCTATTTTAAAGGGGACCTTCTTAGCTTTCATTTAAGGCAACTGCTGCTAAAAACAACTGCTGTTTGCTTCAAGAGGAAACCTGCCTATCTCTGCTGCCAAAAGGGCCTAAACACCTCTGCCCTTTTCACACCTTAGAAAACCCCCACTTTGCACTCAACAAGAACAAGAACAGCTCATAAGTTAATTGAAAATGCATGCTGACATAAGCATTTTCACATCATTTTTAATCATCTATTCATATCCTCATTAATATTAGGTCAATAATAGATTAGTGTAACTGTGTTAATATTCCCATGAAATTCTTAGGCCTATAGATTCAAATGTTATTTTCTAATGTTAGATGTGCCTCGAAAAGGTGGTTGAACACCCCCCCCCCCATCCCCACCACCAGCAGCTAAACGACTAATATAGCCAGTCCAGTAATAGTAGTCAATATTTTTTAGAAAATGAAAAATGTAATATATATGTGCTCTTTGAAGTATCCAACTTTCACTTTGGCAAACCTCAACTCAAATACACAATGGAGACCACTGCAATGAATGTGCAAGGCCAAAACAGAAGCTGCCCTGGCATTATAGCTACACTCACTGAGCACTTTACTGGAACACCAGACTAATTCTGGATAGGTATCAGGGTGGGAATGGGGTGGCTTTAGCTCAGGAGGTAGAGCGGGTCGGCCAATGACGCAAGGGTTGGCGGTTCGATCCCCGCTCCCTCCCAGCTGCTGTCGTTGTGTCCTTGGGCAAGACACTTAACCCTCCTTGCTCCCGATGGTGTGCAGGCACCCTGCGTGGCAGCCTGCCGCCATCGGTGGCGCTATATAAATGCAGGCCATTTACCATTTACCATTTGGGAATGGAACGTCAGACCAATAAGGGCACAAAGGCAATTACTCTATTGCAGTGGTTCCCAACCTACGGTACGCGTAGGTGGTACTTGCGCCCCCTGCTGGTGGTACTTGATCCCTGGAATCCCAATGTTTAAATTATGAAATAAACCCAACTTTAAAATCAATTGTAAAACATGTTTATCTATCAAAATAATACTACGAATGAAAATAAACTTGTGATCATTGAAATTGAGGTTTATTTTGTTGTCTTGAGATTTAGAAACAAATATTTGTTTCTGACGGACACTATACCTGTTGCGCATGCACAATTACCTGCCCGCCCGCATGGTTACACAAGTGGTGAACAAAGACGAGGAGGGATGCTAAAGTGGATCAAAACGGGAGGGAATCGTAAAAGAGCTGTAGTAGAGGAGAGCAGCAACGATGAAGCACAATGAGGTGAAGACAGCAGTCAACCCAGCACAAGTGCAGCTGCTGCAGGTTGCACATAGGCTGCAGGTTGGAATAAATTTGCCTCCTGCGTGAACTGTGCATAGCTGAATAGACTGTATTTTAACGTCGGTCATATGGTGGTACTTGGAGAGCCAACTACTTTCTCAGGTGGTACTTGGTGTAAAAAGGTTGGGAACCACTGCTCTATTGATATCGTGAAGAGTGATTTGTCAGAAATGTGTGTTAAAATGAGCCAATGACACATCCTTTGCCCATTAAACTGAGACCACTGATGTTTTTAAAGCAACTGACAGTAGCAGGCCGGTAGCAGGGCATCACGGCCAGAAGGAGGAGCAATGGAGGCCTCCGTGTAATTCCCACCCTGGTAGGTATCAGCTTTCAGCTCGGTGTTAACCGGCTACTAAAGTGACATCCGCCTTCAGGTTTGACGTGTTGCATTCTGAGATACTTTTCTGCTGACCAAAGTTGTTGTTTTTGCACCATTGTGTGTAAATTCTTGTTGTGAGATTGGCAGTTTCAGAAGGGTTCGTGCCAGAGCTAAGTATCAGCTTTCAGCTCTGTGTTAACCGGCTACCAAAGTGACGGACGTGTTGCATTCTGAGATACTTTTCTGCTGACCAAAGTTGTTGTTTTCGCACCATTCTGTGTCAATTCTCGAGACTGTTGTGATATCAGCAGTTTCAGAAGGGTTGCACCAACACCCATGCCGTGCCGCGGTCAAAGTCGCTTATGGTGTGAGTTGCATACGTTAGTTTGTTTGTTCGGCCCATAGTCACCACACGCAATGCCAGCATTGGTAAAATAGCTGTTGAATTCAACAATCTGATCAGAGTGAAATAAATGATAAACAATAAACACATGTTGCATGCAGGTGTAACTACACCTCAATTAGGTCAACAACAGACACGTTTGATGTTAAATCCAACAAACCGGAGCTCTGAAATGAAACCCACCATGCCTCTTGCCCAGGACAAAATGATAACTTTTTTTCTTTTCTTTTTTGAGGTAATGTAATAATTGTATCCATCACATCCGCTATTTCTGTTGCTCTTTCCCCCCCCCCCAATATTTTATTTAAATTGTTTCTTAACAGTACACAAACAAAACACACGAACAAGCTCGGACAGAGAAAACAAAAGACAACAACAGAAACATCAACATTCAATATTACATGTGGTGCTACAAGCTGCTTAAGGTGCTTATGTGCTCATAAGAGATAGGATCCCACCCAAGGGCTCCACGAGCAACCAGCTGGGTGAGTCACCAGAATCCCGTTCTTGAAGGGCAGAACCAAAATGATCCCTTATTTTGACCAATGTTCCATACGTTTATGGGCAATTAGACAGTAATTGTGCTTTTTGCTTTAATTGAGTGTACCTGTGCTGTAAATCCTGTGTTATTGAGACAATTAGCACCAGCCAAATGCTGGTAATATATGCAAGTGGCTGGTAGATTTGCTTCACTCACCATCCAAAACCCCCACAATGGTCTATCTATCTATTGAGTGGCTGGTAAAATGTTAACATTCACTAGCCATTTGACTGGTGGACAAAAAAGTACATTTTGGACCCAGATCCAGGTGAATTTATTTCTCGTTATTGTGCTGTGGGCTTTGGAGTGTTCAGGTGGCTGTGCTGTAAATCATGTTGAGAGTCAGGTGAATGTGTCTTAGTTATTCTGGATACTGCATACCGGTATGTGCGCTGTGAGGGGGGGCTCTTTATGTGACCATGCCATGCCATCATGTCATAATCCACCTGGGCATAAGATGTTGGGAGAAGTACATTCCTCTATACCGGTGGAGAGGAGTGGAACAACATCCCTAACGGAATTAAATCTGCATATTCTCTAAATGGTTTTAAAAACCTGAAAACAGGCTGAAGGCAGCGGACGCCAACAGACTCAACAAACTGATCCGTAAGGCCAGGGACATTGTGGGGCTGGATCTGGGCTCTCTGACTGCGGTGTCAGAGAAGAGAACTTTGTCCAGGCTACGCTCCATCATGAGCAATGACTCGCACCCACTCCACGGCGTGCTAGTCAAACATTGGAGTACGTTCAGTGAGATACTGATTCTACCTAGATGCAATACGGAGAGGCACAGGAAATCAGTCCTGCCTGTGACCATTGGTCTATTTAATGCCTCTCTTAAAAGAGCACCTCGGAGATAGCCTGGGTAAACCCATCCCCCACGTGACCTGCTCTCAGACCTGTTCTCAGTCACTATGGTCTGGTCCCTCGCCTGTGCTAAACGATTTCCTGCGGTTGTTGGGCCCCCCCCCGATAGACCGCTCCATTACGCAACCATCATCCAACCAGTTTAGTGCACAGAGCACATGCGCAGTGCAGCAGATGGCGTCATCACTCTGCGACCTTTGTTGTTAGCGCATTAGCTAACACTTTTCATTTCAGTACTGCTAACACGCAAATGGTTACAACCAGCTACAACCAACCAAGCCCCCCTCCGCCCGAAATGTAAACAGACTCAGAGCTGGCCTACGGATCGATGTGTGATTTCCAGGTAAGAATATGTTATTCACAGGTATATGCCACACTATATATTATCTCAGAAACTAGCGTAATTGTGTTTGGTAAGAAAGACATTCGATAAATGACTGACTTTTCCTCATCGGCTGTGTGGGGGTTAGCTAGATTACGGGAGCATTTAACGATCTAATGAATTCTAGAAAAACATGTCAGAAGCTAGCTAACGTTAGCCACGTGTAACATACAGTAACTGCTACGTTTGATATTATTAGAGCTTCCAAGAAGAGAGAACATCGCCTCTGCCAATGACTCCTGTGACGGTGGTCAGGGAATGAACAGGACAACTGTCTACACGGACCCAAACCTCGATCCCTGCTGCAGATGGCCGCAGATCTGGAGAGATATTTGTGGCTGTGAAGAACAGTCATCATCTATACAGTTATCAGGGACACGCTGTCTTATCTGCATAAATCATATTGAATAGTACCAGACAAAACCTTCAAAACAAATCAAGCTCATGCAGGGTGTCGGGCAGCAGCAGTGCATCGCGCACCCCTCTGGAGCTCGCAGAGCTCCAGGCTGCCTCCGGGGCTCGACTCTGCTGCAGCCCGAGGTCGGGCAGGCAGCAGTGCATCGCGCACCCCCTCTGGAGCTCACAGAGCTCCAGGCTGCCTCCGGGGCTCGACTCTGCTGCAGCCCGGAAATGATCGTGGACTTAATGTTAATCAAAAACGGCCACACTCATAACGGTAAGGTGTGTTTGACCTAGCTAGAAATAACGTTAATGCACTCGCATTTCAGCGTGGTTACAGATGTAGCTGACGCTAGCTAGCTACAGTAGATTTTTGGAGGCTATAGCGTTAACGTGAATGTCATGATAGTGAGCGTAGTGTTATACTGTATATTATACATAATCCAGATCATATTCCAGATGCAACCTAGCTAGATGTTAAGCTCCACACTGCTGTATGAGTACAATCAAATCTATCAAGCCTTGATATCATATTCCAACGTGAATTCAGCTGAGGGGTTCGCTCCAGAACGAGACTGTTGCATTCAATATTTGTACACGTGTTTCTGACTTGGATTGATTAATCAAAATTTTCAAAATCTTTACTACTGTACTGTCCATTAATAATGACATCAGGTGACAAGCTGAAATGTCAATTCGTATAGCAAATCTAGGTAAATTTCAGACTTTAACGTAGTGTCTTGTCTGAAGTGAATACAAGTGACCTATATTTTTCAATCCTGTCTTTGAATAAAAGTTGTACATTGTGTTATACTTGAAAACCATGTCTTTGCTCCCTTTGTGTTCACAATTACAACAAATCTGTATGGTTTATCTGTTGGCATTAAACCGTGGTATTTCCTTGGGTGATATTCCATATTTGTCATTAAACCTAGCTGTTCACATCTGCATTTTATACAAATTGGGCTAAATTTGCAATGATGAATCAAAGCCACGTGAGCTATTAAGTAGCCTACTTTTATTAAAAAACAAAATAAAATGCAAAGAGAGGTTTCCTTCTCTAACTATTGGTGCGTTCACAAAATATTTACACAATGAGATTTTTTTATAAATAATCTTTAATAACGTGGATAATGATGACATCTGCAGCTGCTGGACGAGAGACAGAAGAAACTACGAAACCGAAGATTGGAGCAGAGGACATGACTACAGAGAAACTTAACCGACCAGCACTCTGCTTCAATCAATGAATGCTTATAAATAAACCATACACATGAGAATTACCGTTAACGTTACAGCATTTAATAACATAAATATGGTGATATCTGGTGGTCTGAAATTACTCTCTATCTACAGTAGGGTAACTGGCTCCTATTGTGTCTTATTATTGTAACGTTTGAATCAGCGTTTCATAGCTATAATAGCCTAATGTTACAGTAGCCTGGATGACGTTTGCTAATGCTACCCAGCCTTCCAGCATTTATCTTCCATAATGCATTAAATCATAATCACAATGCTATGAAGACATTAGCTGATCACCACAGAGCTGCACAGACAAGTTTATCAGATAATTTCGCCGTAAAATGTGTCCAGGTGATCAGCTCTGAAGCCCCGGCTTGTATGATCCGCTAAAATCCGATTTCGATATAGGTGTTATTTTGATCAACAGACCTAGCATCACATTCAGTTTAAGGATCCTTATGTGGAAACATTTTGAGAACCACTGTTTTGAAGTACTATTACTATAGCTGTTTTCATTCTCACATGACAATACAACAGAAGAGTATCAAACAAAAACATTTTTATTCAGTTCCATTCAAAAAAGTACAATTTGAGTATGAACAGTACAACATGCAGTACAACATGCAGTAGTATGGAAAGAATATGAAGTTCTGTTGGCTGCCATTAACCTCACAAATCAACCATTGCAGCCGGACTGGTCATTTGGTTCAGCATCAACATGGGCTGAGAGATTGAGTAGGCTAAATAAACAATACACATGAGAATTACAGTTAACGTTACAGCATTTAATAACGTTAATTTTCGTGTACCCGATGCCAGGATATTTTGTCACTTTGTTTTCATCAAGTTCTCTGGACTTATATACACAAGCTCACAGCGTCCTAACAGGTTAACGTTATAATCTCAGAAGAGATTGAGTAGGCTAAATAAACCATACACATGAGAATTACCGTTAACGTTACAGCATTTAATAACGTTAATTTTCGTGTAGCCGGTGCCAGCATATTTCGCCACTTTTTCTTCATCAAGGCCTCTGAACTTGCATACACAAGCTTGCAGCGTCCATGTCCTTGTCTTTATCATTCACCCCACCGATCTGCAACGCCTTGATTCCCAGATTAGAAGCCTCGCGTATCTGGTCCTCCATTAGCGCATTTAACGGCGACACAACAATACGTAGCTGTAGCTGTTCATAGCCATAGCTAGTAGCTAGCTCGGGAGCTATGCTTTGGAAAGACCAAAAGCTAATGGCTAGCCGCTGCAGCTGTTATACGTCATTGACAAAGACGCACTCTCTGATTGGCCGATCACGGCAGGACTGATGTTGGCAGTCACGCCGTCACTCATTGGCTGCGGGGTGGCTGCGGGTCTGCGGGAGTCTTTCAACCGCCGCGGAAATCGTTGTGAATGGCCCGGAGTCTAGACTAGCTAGTGACTGGGAACTGAGAGAGCAGGTCACGTGGTGGCTGGGTTTACCTAGGCTACCTCGGAGACGCTCAGTCTCCCTGAGACTGAGCCAGCCGATAGGTTAACTGTGCCTAGCTGAGCCACGTGTAACGTATAGGGCAAGCCGACTTAATATAAGTCCAGTGTGCAATAAAGATAATTTGCACGTAATGTATACTTACTCTACTTATTTTGCTTACTTTAGACGTATTCTACTTATTTTTGCTTCTATCACATTTACTACTGTTTATTCTATACTATGTTGTGTTCTTATTCTGCTTATTTTTCTTACTATCGCATTTACTACTGTTTATTTTATGCTATGTGTGTTCTGTGAGCGAGCTACTGTAACTTGTCCCAATTTCCCCCCGGGGATCATTAAAGTCTTTCTGATTCTGATTCTGATATATATATATATATGATGCCGTGTGTTACTGCTTAAGGCTGTGAATACCTATGTGTGAATTGCAAATATTGTGTGATGTTATTGGCTGTAGATTGGAAGCACAGTTTTGACCCACGCCTTGGAAGAGTGGGAATCACCAGGGTCACTACGATATGATCATCATACATAAGTCACAATACAATATTATTGTGAATTAAAAAAACATTGTGATTTTTTCATTTTTTTCATTTTTTTGACATCTGTTTTATCTAATTAAATCAAGTTTCTCGGCTGTTCATCTCACTTCAATCATTTTTATTGCACCCCAATTGGATTGCCAAGCAGACAGACTGACCAACACTTTCATAAAAACCTCTCATAAATGTTGCATGCACTTAAAAATGTTTATAATAAAACATCGCAATGCTTGGAATTTGTATGATACAATTTATTGGCACACAAAATATCACAATAATGCTGTATCGTACCCCCCCCCCACCCCTACTTAAAGCTGATCATCAAAAGTTGTAGTTCTTTGATCACTGCTTTCTTTAAACATGCAATGTGTAATGTTTGATGTTTCTGAATGATTTCATTTAAAGTTGTTTGATTTTTAATGTTTGATTTTTTTTTACTCATATCAAAAATGTATAGTGTAATGATTAATTATTTATGATTCTGTGTCTGTGATTTGAATTTTAGGTGCTGGGGTCCCCAGTGCCTTCAAAGCCTTCCTTTAGATATGACTATGTCTTTGAGTCGGGAAGAGGACGATGTGTATAATCCAATCCCTTGTAAACAATTGAATCAAATAAAGAAAATTCAAAACAATGAATCTGTGTCCCACTGACTGCAGCTGAGCACATCTTTGAGCATAAAGGAGAACATTTAAATGTGTACGTAGTTTCATATAAGCCTACCAAAATGACCACGTGTGTGTGTGTGTGTGTGTGTGTGTGTGTGTGTGTGTGTATGTGTGTGTGTGTGTGTGTAGGTGTGCTCGTTGTAGTCCAGGGAGCGCGCCGCAAGTGGGCGTGGGTGGACATTATAAAAGCAGCATGTTTGAAACACCAGCCTGTCAGGAAACGAGAGGGGATCTCACCAAGCGCCCCAGAAATAAACCTCCTTTCCGTGACATTATGACTGACTGACTGAATGATTCACCCCAAAGAACGATGCTTTGACCACGTGCTGCACTGCACATGTGGTAAAAACAGAGAGCATCTAACCCTGAACAAATTGATACACAAGGTTTTTCAATTGATTCTGGTATTATTGGGCATGTTAATTAACATACTAAAAGTCTACCAAAATGAACATTCAGGAAAGGGGTCATTTTCAAGATGGCTGCTGCCGGGAGCTTAAAATGGCTTTATCTCATTTTACTATTCAACCATCTTGAAAACGACCCCCTTCTGGAATTTAGATTTTCCTAGCAGAGTGAGAATGTGTTACGGATGCATGGAATGTTTCTGATACAGATCAGGCTCTCTTTCTTATAGATGCTAGACTGATATTAGTCAGTTCATCAGTTTGCAGCAAAATTAGCCATTTCTGCTACATCAAACATGCTGATTTACTGGCTCACTGCTGTCATACATGCTAATAATGAAAAGAGGAAGGAAGTGTGCTCTTTACCAGCTTGTTTATCTTCAGTCTAACCTGCCTGTGACGACCACACAAGACCACATCTTCTCCACTGTAAGTTCTGTCTAAGACAGAGAAACCTACGTTACTTTGAACGTCTCTGCATCCTGGACAGAGAGGAGAGGAGCAGCTATGACTTTTACAACAGCAGCAACTGGATTCATCGTCTTCCTTCTGTCTGTGCCAGGTATTGTTGTACATTTATATTTTAAGCATTTTGCTGGCATGCTAAGAGCAACGTAAAGAGACGGTAGGCTAGAGTAACGGCGCAGTGGCTCAGTGGTTAGCGCTGTTGCCTCATAGCAAGAAGGTCCGGTGTTCAAACCCCGGTCCTTTCCAGGTCCTTTCTGTGTGGAGTTTGTGTATTTTTACTAGTATTTCTAGTTCCTAAGTGATTGTGAAATAGAAGGAAGCTTCTGAGAAAAGTTCAAAATTTGAAGTCCTCATCATAAGAATATGATTTGACAGCAAGATCATCCATATCACACTAGTCTATATAATTGCCATCGGCTGCCAGTCTGTGGCTGCAAAAAAATATATATCATGAAGCCTCCATATTATCTAAATATCTAATTGTTTTTGGAATGTATTTGGCTATGAGTGTACCAAATCATGCTTTCATCACAAAATGCACAATTGTTATGCTTTACTGCCCCGCTATAACGCTTAATTTATACTCGGACGTGAAAGCCTTCTCCCTCGCTGTGGGTAGCGCCGTGGCCGGCCGGCACCACCCACGGCTTTCATGCAGCTCCGCTCAGCTATGTGACGGAGAGGGGCATTTGAAGCCAGGTTTAGAGGAATAACTAATTTTAAATTAACAGTTGTGATGTCATTATTCAGTCTTAACCACCAATATTTGATCCTTCTCTCACTCACTCCTATGTCACCACCTGCTCTTCCTGCAGGGCTTGAAATTAACTTTTTTGACCACCTGCCAATATGGCTGCTAGATTTTAAATTTACCAGCCAATTAGAATTTCCACTAGCCAAAATGTTTTTCTTGAAATAGGGATGGGCGAAAATACATCATAAAGTATTTTGATACAAATTACAAATACTTGCTCAAAAAATGTATCACAATACAAATACAAAATACTCGTCTGAAAAATGTATTTGAGATATAAATACGTATTTTGTATTTTGAAAATACATAAAAATACATTTTATAAAAAGTGATAAAGAGCTGCAACAATTAGTCAATCCATCAATTCATTGCCAAATATTACATTAATTGCCTATTTTGATCATCTGTTCATCATTTTGAGCCATTTCTGTAAGGAAAATGTCCTAATTCTCTGATTCTAGCTTATCAAATGTGACATTTTCTGGTTTCCTTAGATGGTAAATCATGTCTTAGTCCTCTGTGACAGTATTCTCCTTTGTGTACTAGGGTTGGCACCATGGACGATGGCATCGACCATCGTCGATGGGCCGACCCCCATCGACCTCTGACACTTCTACATCGGACCATCGTGATTATCTGTTCGAATTAAAAATTTGGCAGATTTAATAATAAAAAAGGCTAACTCCACTCAACCGCGACACACGGGGGACGCACAGGCAGTATTAAACAAGCGGCAAAGCGTACCTTATCCCCAGTTCAGAGAAGTGGTAAAGCGGAGAGGAAGATAAGATAAGCAGAAGTCGGTTGTGTTGTGAAAATGTTGAGAAAGAAGAAACTTCACGTTATTTCCTGTTTGCAACCCAATGTGAGTAATGTTACAAGTCTTCAACTGTGAATTCAACTCGCCTGTTTCCAGGAACTCTCTCCATTACATAGGCTGCCTGCTGCTGTGTTTCTATCTCTCCTTAACGTAACCTAATGTTAGGTTCAAAACTGAGCCCACACAAATCTAACGTTAGCTGCCAGTAATTCTGCCCCTTTTCTGCCAGCTAGCTAAATTAAACACACACACGTTGTTGGTCACGATCTGTAACGTTAACGTTTGATTGTTTTGCGCCTTTCAATATTGCTGGTAGCCTACTGTTTGAATTGCCTGGCTCTGTGCTGTAGTAGTAGCCTATCCAAGCCCGCGGGTCTCTCATGACATGTAGAGCTCAGCTGTCCTGTTGTAAACGTGAACGTACATTGCAGTGGCGCAGCCAAACGGCACGGCATAGACTTCATAAATCATTAATTAACCCCACCCCCTGTCAACGACGATGCCAACGTCCATCGCGATGTTTCACTGTGGAACCATCGCGATGGTTATTTAGGTGACATCGCACAACCCTATTGTGTACCCTCTTAACACATTACAGTTCTTTCATTTCAGTTTTAGCTGTTTTTCAGCACAGCTAATTTCTCCCTCACTTCAGCTGTTACTGTTAATCACCTTCTGTGAGGGCTTTTGACTTACAGGCAGCATTTCTACATGTTAACCTCAAGCTTTGGAACTTTGACCATGTTAGCCCTAGATATCTGACATCATAACAGTATCCCTGGAGATGATGCGCCATGGCTGCAGTGATGGAAATCGCCTCATCACATCACAATTGGTCGAGTGACATCACTAATGACATCACAATCATGATTCATGACCCACACTGCCACCACACACACTGCCACCCACTTTGCCAATTTTAATTAAGAAGATAATTAGTTGTGTCTTGATACATACAATATGATACACTGGTTTGAATATGCAGTAAACCGTTTAATTTGCAGATAGGCCAGTGCATCTAATCATCAATTTATATTAGTAATTTATCTCTGGGGGAATTTCCACCAACACAAGGCTTCATACTAGACGAAGAAGTGATGTGAAGTCTGACTCAAGACCACCCTACTCTGCCTCTGATTTGTGGTTGAGTTTGTTCTGAGGGTAAGCCAATCAGAGGTAGAGTAGAAGTGACATGTCACATTTTTTTCCTCCACAGTTTAAACCTGTGTTGAAGGCTGAATTATGCTCACCCTGCCGTGAAGGGCGCGGGGGTGGAGCGAGGGGCGGGCGCGTCAAATTATGTAAATTTGTTGGGCGTGGTTATTCGCTAGCTCCAGCGGCCGCTCGCGTTGTGCCTGACTTTTTTTCTAAAAGAATGTGTCAATTTGAGAATCAAATAACATAGAATTAAAGAAAAAAGTATTTTATGTATTTGAAATACACAAAATACAAGGTCTGAAAGTATCTTGATACAAATTACATCTTGTTTTTCTCGGTCCAGCCAAATACAAATTACAAAATACACAACTGTATTTAAAATACTGCCCATCTCTGGCCGCTGCTACCATGTAGGCCTCCCTGTACCCAGGTGCTCTTATGCTCGAGCAAAGCTCCGTGGGGGTGGGGCCCCGCGAGTCTCCGTGAGTCACCGTGCAGACCTCGCGCTGGGGCAGATGCCATTATACTCAGAAAGTGATCAGCATGTATTGTGTGCATTGTACAATGGTGAAAACAGCCCGTGAAAAGTCGCAATGAAACGCTGTGCAGTACTGAGTGCGCTTTCACTCTCAAACGACCGCACATCAGCACATGAAGGACTCACCAAACTTGTTTTTACTGAAAGCCGTTTTTACTACTCAGCCCTGATAGCCTACTACTCTGTGCTGCTTTTAATCTCTCTCAATAATGCTCTCAACACAACACATTTACTTGGTGAAATGACTAAAAACGAACAGTTGCAAATCTAAGTTTATAGCCCCCAGGGGCGTCGCTAGACCCTGGCTTCCGGGGCTAGAGCCCCGGATGTTTTTTTCCTAGCCCCGGATGTTTTTTTCCTTTTTTTTTTTCCAATAAACAAAGTCTGGCATTAATAATCAGTACATTATACAAAAAAATCAGACTAAACATTTGCAAAATTGGAACAGACAATCAAATAAACAACAAAATAAAATAAATAAAGCAAAATCATTAAGTCAGAGTTCTAAACAGTTTTCTAAAAAAAATATATATATATCAGTAGGCTATGCAGGACCAAATTATCAGTTACTATTGTCATAGTGTGTCATTACATAATGTTTCTGCTTCACTCCTCACCACCTCCTCTCCACACGAGCTCATCATCTCACTATGAAATTATTCAAACAAATGACATGCGCCAACATGCACAGCATCACAGTAGCTACAACTATGAAATTATCTTATGTTATTTAGTTGTTTAGTTGTGAAGATATTTTCTGAGATAAATGGGCCTTGATGCTCAAGGCCCATTTATCTCAGAAAATATCTTCACACAGAATATTATTAACCATACAACCTACAACGCTAGCATCAGCATGAAGCCACAGCCATCCACTCCAATGTCTATAGAAGCTAACGTTAGCATGACTGTCACAATAACAATGCCTTCACTTCACAGTTACATTAAACAAAACCACACATCACTGCTTCATTAAACCATTACAACAAACAATACGTTGTTCCCAATTCCAGCTAGGCGCTTTTGATTAGATAGAACCGTAGGTTGAAGAGCGACATGTGTTTTGCGACCGGCCGGTGAGCACACCTTACGTCAAGTAGCGTAGATATAACATCACTACGTCCGCTCTAAGTTTCAAAATAAAAGTACCATATGATACAAAAACGGCACCATCAGAATTTAGGTTTACAGGAAGCGTGTACCTTAATAAAATACCTTCACAGGAGTTACTGGGGGGGTTCGTACCATTGAGATATAATATTTAATAAAATAAAATATGTAAATTTGCTAAGTGGACTCCCGCCAGAACCCTATCAAGGACCTCTCGTGGTCCCTGGACCTCGAGACCCACTAATCTTGTTCTTCTGTATCCATCTCAAATGACTCACAACATGGGTATTTACGGATTGGAAAAACCAAAAAAATTTTACCCCCCCCTCCCCGTCGGGGTACCTGGCTAAAGCCCCCAATGTCTTCAGGACCTAGAAACGCCCCTGCCTACCACATGGGTCAAGAAATGTGGCGAAAACACAGCTCAGTGTTCAGGGCTCAATGGTTTGAATGCGGCCATGTTTGGAGAGAAGCTCGCGCTGTTAGAAAAAAAGTCAGGCACAACGCGAGCGGCCGCTGGAGCTAGCGAATAACCACGCCCAACAAATTTACGTAATTTGACGCGCCTGCCCCTCGCTCCACCCCCGCGCCCTTCACGGCAGGGTGAGCATAATTCAGCCTGTAATGTAGGCCCTACATGGTATAGCGGCAGCCCTGTAGAGCGAGTGCTTGCCTGGTGCAGACGGGTTGAGTCAGCTCGTGCTCAGGGCAGTGAGGGCACTGTGGTGACAGGAGAGGAGAGCGAGCAGGGAGGGGCTCCGGTGTTGTGCCAAAAAGTGATTTGTTTCCAGAAATTCATTTCGCTCCATGGGACCGCGCACAGCGCTGCCTCTACCCACCCTGTGAGCCCACATTCTCTGGGAAAACCACCTCCGGGGGCCTGGAGGGGGGGTCTCCCCCGGAGGTAGTCTCCCCGGAGAAGATGGGAGCTGGGCCGGGGTAGGCAGGCTGGGTGGTGGGGGTGGGTCGGTGCCCTGGGTGTCTGCGGGGCCA